>NC_083103.1:75639755-75840105 GCF_949774975.1 Lagenorhynchus albirostris
TTAACCTAATTGTCCATCGACAAATGAATGGATAAAGAAGATGTGGCACATATATACAATGGAATATTAGCCATAAAAAGAAACAAAAATGAGTTATTTGTAGTGAGGTGGATGGACATAGAGACTGTCATACAGAGTGAAGTAAGTCAGAAAGAGAAAAACACAACCCGTATACTAACACATGTATATGGAATCTAAAAAAAAAAAAAATGGTTCTGAAGAACCTAGGGGCAGGACAGGAATAAAGACGTAGACATAGAGACTGGATTTGAGGACACGGGGAGGGGGAAGGGTAAGCGGGGACGAAATGAGAGAGTAGCATGGACATATATACAGTACCAAATGTAAAATAGATAGCTAGTGGGAAGCAGCTGCATAGCACAGGGAGATCAGCTTGGTGCTTTGTGACCACCTAGAGGAGTGGGATAGGGAGGGTGGGAGGGAGATACAAAAGGGAGAGGATATGGGGATATATGTATACATATAGCTGATCATTTTGTTATACAGCAGAAACTAACACACCATTGTAAAGCAATTATTCTCCAATAAAGATGTTTAAAAAAATTCAATATTTAGAAGTCCAGAATTTGTATTGAAATCTGTGTTTGTATCAAAATCTGTAATTTGCTGAATTTAATCACACTCAACTCCCTCAAATATATATATTTAACTAACTTAAAATAATCTAGCCAATTAAAGAAAATTGGCTAGATTATTGCCTAAATTGAAGCAGAGACCTAGAAATCAGATATACCACTGGGAAGGAGAAAGATACACATTTGTTCATCCAACAACATCTCATCAAATTTTGTAGTTTGAAAATAACTTAGATTTCTTCAGTTAAAAGTATGCTCAAGACCAAGCAAGATAAGTTAGTTCTTGGAATTGGGACTAATGGGGCAAACATAGTACAGAAGGCAGTGTTAGAGCATTTCAGCTTAATCAAACAAATTTCTGAAGTTCAGTCACTCAGCTGTATGCCAGGTCAAATCTATGAAGAGACAGGGATGAGAAATAGAAATTTGATTATGATTATCTTATTAACCATATATATATATATATTCATATTCAAGATCTGTGTAGGTGTGTCAGGCAGTGTTTAATTGCAAAGAACTAAATTACTCTAACTAGTTTAAGTAAGAAGTGTTTTATTATAAGTATTAAATGGTTTACAGAATTATTGAGTTAAATTACCACACTCCAGGGTGATCTTTCAAAAGTAACTGTTAAAGCTAGTCAATAAGACTAAGACACCAGGAAGACACTGATGTCTTCTAAAAGCAGGAAGTCTCCAGCCCTAGTCCCACACTCCACTGCCATGGTTTGGAAGCCACCATGAACAAAATGGCACCACATTCAGGAAGCCTCTGTGATCTGAAAGCCTCTGCTATTACTGCCTGTTCCAGAATCCTGCCATGTTTGCTATAATTTGCACCAATAAGATGGATGTCTTGTGCCTGGCTCTTTGACTCCCATAAAGCTAATGGTTAGACAATAAGCCATTCATTTTTGCTGCCACAGTCAGGGGGTGGAGGGGAAAGGAAAAATAATGTCTCCATTTCTAAACTCATAGGCAAAAGAAACAGAATTTGTAGAAATTCACTCTCCATCTCATTTTTACTTTCAAATACCAGGCATGGCATCTGACTGGTTAAGCCTAAAACATGTTCAGAGCCCTAACTGCAAAGGAGTCTTGAAAGTATGATTTTTATCTTTGCATCTCTTAAGTCCAGGAAGACACTAGAATGAGGGTGAAATGGATGCTGAAAGCTAAAGTACCATATCCCTTTGGTTACTCAACATCCATACACATCCTTCTCCCCATTCAACAACTCCCCAAAAGCAACAACTGGCAATGACAATGCTCCATTGTGCAAATGTCTCTTAAACAAATGAAAATGTACCCCCCATCTCCCTAAAAGGGAAAGCCAAGGAAATTTCCATTAGTCAGTCTGTCCATCTCCTGTAATGAACTACATTAGAAATTTACCTACCCACAACACTCTATCACAAGAAAGGAAGGGACCCAGGTTATTTAATATTTAGATATAAAACAGTATAAGGAAGAAAATATGGCTCTTACAGTCTTCATTTCATAAGGCTGCAGTTATAATTTGTAACTTTCTTCCCCCTCTACCCATTTCTTACACCCTTTGTCTTTAGCCATCATCTAGGCTGGTAGATGCATTTTAATATGGTACAGTGACTCAAATGTTTTTTTCCTGAGAGGTAGGAGCCTACAGTGACTTCCTACGGCCCCAAGGTACTGGTAGTCCTAGGCATGCTCCAGAATATCTCAAGTTCCAAACAAACTCCTCACTGCCCAAATTTTGTAGCATCAACCTTAGGTAAGCCAGAATCTGGAAAATGTGATGTTTGGTTTTCTAGCCTGCAGAGTAGAAAAAGCACTTGAAGGATGATGAAATGTTTGCAGCAGTCCACTTCTTTCACCACAGTAATTAATTGGAGAAAGAAGAATCACTCTTCCATTATTTTTACTGCAGTAAATAAGTAGGGGGAAAGAAAACTACTCTCTTGTGCCTTTATGCATGGCTAAATTCCAGGGTCCGAATAAGGTTAAGCTTTAGGTACACAGAGATAATTATTGAATCTCATAAAGGGATCAAGATCTGTATGAGACCAGCCACCAAGAGCTCATAACCAGGGAAGATCACCTCAATGCACAAATTGTGCTTTGACAAAGAGCTGTTCCCTTCTGCCGCCCTCCCATATCCTAGCAAAGCCATTTCTCTGCATTTAAACAATTCCAAATTATCATGAGTGTTCTGTCGCCTCTCCTCTGTTAAATCCATCCAGCTGTGTGATTCACCTTTGTCTGGGGCCCAGGAGGAAATATTTCTCATGCCTCTTTCTCAAATAATTCATTAAAAGCCCCATGGCTTTGAATGGGAACTGGTTCTGATGACCTATGAGAAAAGAACTTCTTCAATTTCTTTGAATGATTCTTCATACTACCAGGTTACAAGGTAGCATCTTTCATTGCTTTGCTAAGTTGCTGCAGTTTACACAGCTACAAATCATGCAGTGGCCAAGATAGTGATTTTAGCCTCATTAGTAGAACCTGTTAATTGGATGATACAGGAGTGATTTCCCAGGGATGGGTTTGAGAAACATCCAAAGGGAAAAAAAAATCAACAATCATAAGCACAGGAGAAACTTTAAAATTAATCTTTCATGTTGACAGATTGGCTATAGGAAAGACATGGAACAAGAAGATGCAGCAGAAACCATCAAAACTAGGGGCAATGAGTCATCTGTCATCCTGACAGGATTAGAAGGAAATACATTATATCACTTCACAGTGAGAGCTTATAATGGAGCTGGATATGGGCCACCTAGCAGTGAAGTGAGTGCAACCACAAAGAAATCCCGTAAGTGACCTGGGCTTTTTGTTTGTTTCAGACAAAAGGGAAACATCTTTTAACATTTCTGAAAGCCATGTGAGGTACATAAAAAGCAGAGTTGAAGAGGAGTTTTGATTTATAGTCTTGCTTCATGCTTAGATCTGAATTCCAAAACTAGCTCAGAAAATTTTGTATTCATAGTAGATAAGGGTTACCTTCCTGTGAAACAAGGCTAAGCGATTTTGACACAGAAGGGAGATAAAAGGATTCAGGTTCAAAAACTCAGCAGAGTAGCTATTAAAATGACACTCCTGGAGCAAAACCTTCCTTATCTGACTCTAGCTGGAAAGAAGCCTATGGTGCCAGTCAACTAGAAAAGACTGATGTACTCACAAGAAAAGACTGAACACAAAAAAAGACTGAAATACAAGGATTTAAGTGAATAAATGTATTTAAGACTCTTCGTCCACTCACTTTTGCTTTTTATTTTGTAGCCCCCAGTCAAGCACCTAACAACCTCAGGTGGGAGCAACAAGGCTCTCAGCTTTCTCTGGACTGGGAACCTGTCAGACCATTAGCCAACGAGTCTGAAGTCATGGGCTACAAGGTCAGTGTTTTTCCACTCTTTGGATAGACTCTCATCTAAAAAATTGCTAATGTGAGGATGTGTAATTTAAAAGGTGTATAAAGACCTATTAACATACCTATTTTTTTCTCAATCATTTTTCTACCTGTATCTTAGAAAGAGCCTTCCTGCAGTGGGGAATCCAAGGCAATCAAAATCAGTTTCAGCTACACAAGGCACAAGAAGGGAATGGGTAGGAAAGACAACAACAATTTGAATACAGGGTAAAAATGGCTCATGAAACAGTGTCAGGACAAGCAGAACTTAGAGAGTCTTGGCATTCTCTTCCCAAAGACAAACTGTCCTGGCAGATGGAAAAGACTGGACCACATAGTTTGAGTATAAAGACTTTCCATTAGCAAAGAAACACAAGAAGAAAAAATGCTAGCGTCAGCACAGGGGATAGGAAAGAGACCATGGAGAGAGACAGCAAGCTCCAAAATAGATACAACATTTCACATATGGTCATCCTGCTATGTGCCAGCAAGAGATCTGCAAATATAAAAATGTTTAGGCAGTTTGTTTTTGAAAAACAGCTTTGTCTCTGATTTTAAAATATGTGGTCAATATATTCAATTGGCTGAATTTCAAATTCTTTTTCCATAACATCAGATTCTATTTATTGTCTTAAACTCATACTGATTCATTAGTGGAATATTATTTATAGCAGATTTTTAAAAAAATTTCAATGATCATATTTGTCTGAGAAGCATCATTTAGGTGGCTGTTCAACTATCAGAGATGGTAACACAGCACTTTGTATATAAAGTGCTAAAATTCTGAAGCTAAACACTGAAAAAGTTATAAATGGAATATATTTTTAAGTTAGATAATTCCCATTAAGGATATCTTAAGGCACAACCTGTAGCAATTCTTACAGACTATGATTGGTATGGATCATAGACATCCTCACAATTAAACACTCACACTCAAATCTGTCCTAATCCGCGTGGGTATTGAATTTGATCTTTGGGGGGAGGGCAGATGTGCCATCTTCTGTATCCTTCTCTTAGTCCTCTTCTTTCCACATCCTTCCCCTCATCCTCACAACTTGTATTCTAAGGCAAAGATACCCTTCAATGATTAAGGGTAGCAGTCTGGCCAGAAATGGTGATGGACCATCCGAGAACCAATCTAATGTCATTAGAACTCTAGTAAGCAATCTCCCAAACTGGAGAGGCAAATAGATGCAAGAAAGAGCTAGATAAAAGCATATGACTGCCTAGAAGAGCCATTTGGCTTCAGGCACCTTTCAGGTGAGAAAAGAAATACCATACCACATGGAAAATACATGAGCCTCGGCATAGGGCTCCCAGGTGGGATGATCCTCCTTGTTGCTCGCATTTGCCACTTCTACTTCTGTCATTGCTCACCTCTTTACATGTGACTGTCTCCCCACGCTGTTTATATATGATTGAAAGCAAGGCCTCTGTCTTACTCATCTCTTTATCCCTAACATTTCTAGAGTGGATGAATAAATTAATTTTTGACCCAACTTGAGGTATTTTATGCAATTACTCACAAGTGTGTATTATCAGCTGTGTGTTTTTCCTATCATGGCCTTCCCATGTGTTGTGGTGGAATGGGAAAAGAGAACTGGCTTCTGAGTCAGACAGACTTGAGTTCAAATCCCAGTTTTTTAACTTTGAGCTAGTTGCTTAACTTGAGTTTCATTTTAACTTCAAAAAAATGCAAAAATAATGATAACATATTATACAGATTATTTTAAGGATTAAGTAAGATAATTTGTGTAAAATGCTTAGCGTATAAGAAGTGCTCATTGAAAAATAGCTACTGTCTTTCTTATTGTTATTGGAAGAATTCCACCTAGTAAGGTGGAATTTTCAAATATTTTAACAGAAGAAACTGATCTTTAAAAGTTGCCTGCCAGTTCTGTCTCAATGAAGACAGCACAAGTCACCTGGAATACATTGTTGTGGAGGAGGTAATCACTAATATGGTCCATCTTAGTTGTATAAATAATGACAAGTAGGTACATGTTGACAGAGGATTTTTTTCTTTTATTTCCTTGAAATGGTCTCACCTCCTTATGTCCCTGAGAAGGAAAATCTAGTTCCTAAGAAAGGACTCTGCTGATAACAAATGGAGTGAGACCTCAAAGCCTGTTCTTTTGTAACTAAACCTTATTAGAACTTCTGATGTATGGGCTAATCCCCAGTTAGAGACCTACTGGCAGGAATGACACAAAGTGCCCTGTGAGGGAAAGGGGACTTCAGATTGATGATTGAGGCTTAACATAGGGCCTGGATTCTCCTGGGAAGGTCTGGTTTTCACAGGGCAGGTGACTAAGCATGAAAGCTCCTATTGACACAGGCATAATGGAACAGGAATATGATTAGGAACAGTAGCTGTGAATATTTACTAAAGAGATGGAACCCAGAGGACACAAGCTTGGAGCCCCCTTTTCTGAGCATGAGTTGGAGGAGAACTACTACAGCCTTAGGCAAGGATCTGCATGCAGTGAAAGAGCTGTATCATCTGGAGGGAGGTTCACACAAATATGGAGTGGCTAGTATGGTACTCAGAGGGAGAAGACTTTGATTCCTACTATATCCCCAAAAAACTACTGCCAGACCAAGAGTGGCACCACTCTTAAGAGTCCCATCTTCTTAAACATAATTGTGTGTGGCTGTCACAAAAAAATTAACAAAATTAGGGACATGTCAACACACTAAGCTTTTCTCTTTCCATGAGGTAATTTGAGGGAAGCTTGCTGTATTAAGACTAAGTTTGCCTCTTGAGATTCTTGGGAAATTTGCAGTAGAGGATTTCCTGCTAATCAGGGCAAGAGAGAACTTCCACAATTAATTGCAATATCAAAAGGAAAGTAAATTTATTTTTACTTTTTGTCCTGGCCAAGTTACTTTGCTTGTAAAATCAAAAGAGATCACTAGAAATATACATGGTATGTAAATTTGAAGCTGGAAACTAGGAGTTAATGCCTGAGGTTTAAAGTGCAGGGATTATATATTCCATGTTTTATATCAAGTCCAGTTTAAGATGGATGAATTAAGAAAAAGTCCTCATCTAGAAATTTTCCAGATTGTGAAAATGATTGAAATGTGATAAATATGGAGAAAAATGGATTTGTTCCATAGGCTTGATCCATAAATAATCCATTAAACTATTTTTTTTTATAGTTAAGATATTATATATTGGATGCAATTTATTCTCAAAAAAATAAACCACAAAAAAAAACATAAGATAATAAGTTAAAACAGCAGAGCTTGGAATTAGACCAACCCATTTTCTAAGGAAGCATGAATCTTACTCCTTTACTTGATTCCACAGATTGAGGTGTCAGCAACATACATAAGGACAAGATATTACCAGAGAAAGATACAATAACAAAGGAAATTTGGTTCAAAGGTGTTAAGAGAAAAAGAAGGTCTCCCCACCACAACATCTTATCAGGGACTTCAAAAGTGACCAAGATTATAGTGAAAGAACAATGGAATTGAACCATATATGACAGTGTCACAGGAAACACATTAAAATTGAATCTATTCAGATAAATAGAATTAGCTAGTACTGAAATTTCTCACTGCTCTTTGAGACTGTCCAAGAGAACTTGGACTTCTTGAGATTTTGTTTAAGAAGTCCAGATTTAAAAGTAATACTTTTAAGATATCACAGCTTCTATTAACAAGCAAGAGGAATAGAAGCATGAAGAACAAGAAAAATGCTGGAAAATAATTGTCATTTGTAGACATGGCTACAAATTATTTCCACTCAAACAAAATAGCTTCCCACCTAAAAATATGAGTCAAATTTGGGAGTTTATTTAGCATATTCATCACTTCTTCAGGTCACTTTAATATTTGACTTTATTTTACATTTCCCAATTCAGATTAGCTGCATATATATATATGCATATATATATATGCATATAATATATATATATATATATATAAAATCAGGAAAGTGGAACAAAAACTTCAAAGAAATTTCCTAATTTAACTTATTTTTCCCAAATAAGTATTTTTAAATGAAGAAAACTTTGTTTTTATGACTCCACTAGCTTAGGATCTGAATCTAGAATCCTTACTAATTTTGGCACATGTTATGTCTGTTACTACCACTTCCAAAGAAATGCCAATAACAAAACTAAAGTATATTTAGCCATAATTCTCCTTAATGATCTTGAGAATGGAGAATTTTTTTTCTTTGTACTGTGAAAGAAACTTACCAAGATTATAAAGTAAAACAGCCATCTTATCCCCACCTTATTCTCCTTATAAAGACTTAAACTTAAGTGAAAGAGAAAATAAATGCTAAATATCCAGGGGCTATGCTTTCCCTTGTGCAAATATCCCCTTCCCCACCAAGACAGACTTCTGTCCATTCAGAAGACAAAAGCACTCAGAGGGAATTCAGGATAAGGGCTTCAGGCTACATATCAAGAAAACAGGGTCTCATTTTTTCTGTCTATATCTAGAAATATCCTTTCCTGGATATACAACCTCTTCACCATACATCTTCTCCCTCACCTCTACTTTCTGATATTTATAGAGCTAGGGAGAATATGGGGAAAATCAGGCTCAAAGCTTACTAGTTATTATATGATCCATCAATATAGACAGAAATTTTTGTTTGTTTATTCCATTTAGATATCAGTTAGGGCCTGCCATACTCCTGAGATATAGGTACACTTGAACTGAAATTGTATTCCACAGCCTGTGGAACTTTGAAGTCCATCCCTATATTTCTCCAGCTTCTCAGGGAGCCTAAGGTCTGTGGCCATTCTGGTCTCCTTGATTTCTTGTATCTTACAGCTGTTACTTTATCTTATATTTACTCCAAATATGGGACTCTGCCTCTTTCCTGTGATCCCTACAAGTTAAAAAGACTCATATATAATGGCTTATACCATCATTTCTATATTTGATTATGCTTATATGTTTTCATCATAAAATATTTTTTAAAGATTAAAACAGAAATGGCTTGTATAATGTCAAGTATATACATATACAAGGAAGACTTTATGGAAATGTCAGTGGGAGATAGAGTGAAAGGCACAGCATACAAACAAACATCTGAAAATTGCCATAGGAACTCCTGTTCTTAAAAGTCCTTGGAGTCACCCTACAGCTTGTGGCTTCTCACTGGTACTTGAGCCTCCCACCTTATTTTCACCTAGATTCTACTATCTTGCTGATTCCTCCTCACCCACCCATTGCCACTGGGGTTTTGGATCCCTCACCCACTTTTGTGAAGAACAATTGTACCCAAGATGCTAAGCAAGTGAATAGCCCTTCCATTTAATAGGATCCATCCTTCCAATGACACTTGTGGGTGAAACTAGCAAAAATTTATTCTGCTATATTTTTTAGGCACACTCACTCCATTATTGTTACTATCAGACATGTAAACTAGCCATTTCTAGATCATGCCTTTGAGAATAACAGGACTGCACTAAACTTTTGTTTAGGATCATCTCTTTGGCTAAGTTTTTTAAGTAGAATTTGAGAATAGTCTTGACAATAGACAATTTTCTTTATGCCTAGAGATAGCCATCATTGCAACTTCCAATCTATAAATGTCCAAATTCTCAAAGTACTCCCTGGTCTTCTTACTGTCAATAACTATTTCTGACATGTCTTGATAACTCCTTAACCTTCTCATATTTCTCATTCGAGTCATGTCTTCTAAATCAGTACTTTAAAATGAGCAAAGATTCTCTAAATCACGCAAGACTAACCATTAATTTAATGTATCTTTTCACTTAGTATACCTACTTATTGACTCATAGCACTACATCTCTCTGGATGTATTGTTTAAAGCCACATTTAATCTCAAACTTCTTTTGCTACCATTAACTGATATTTTCCTGCTTTTACCTTTGTTCCCAAATCTCAACTGATCCACACATTTTTCTTCAACTCTGGATTTTACAGCCACATTAGATATGCATTATTGCCTGCATTTTTCTTTGTCATAAGAATTGTAATTTATTGAACCATAATAACAACGTCCTCTAAAATAGTCACTCCCCTGCCAATCCTCACCAATTTACATACTTTTTTGTTGCCATAAATTTGCTTTCTAATTACCTCATGTGGATGAACAGAATTCTAATTCAGTATGCTGCTACAGTCAAAATGGGAGGCATAAATTCTGATACAATTTTCATTTTTTAAAGCCAAAAGAACGTGTTATAGGCATCCTCCTAGAAATGTTTCTGATTCCCAAATCTGTACCACTCTGTACGTGGCTATAGCATCAAATATGTTTCCTACTGCAGAACACAGCACACTCAATTGCACTGTTTATCTGTCTCCACTGTTAGACTGTAAGTGCCATGAGGGGACCATATAGTCTTATTCTCTGATGAATCTCCAGTATATAGCACTGTGCCTAACTCACATGAGATACCCAGTAAAATATTTGATGTTGCTCTTGCCACTTCCCAACTATGTTAAACCTATGGCATCCTTCCCTATAAGAATTTCAGTAGATAGAATTATTGCACATATTTTATACTTTTACAGAGAATTTACTTCTCTCCCAAGACTCCGAAGTAAATTTGAATTCATGAAAGAGAAAGTAAATGGAGGCAGCATACTTTACCAGAATGCAGAAAGGAGGATCGAGTACAGGCACGCTTCAATATATGAAAATATTACTTTTCTAAAGTATTTTTTTCTTGTATGTAGGTTAGTTCAAGTTCAAAACACTTTTTTTAAAATTTTTTTTGCGGTACGGGCCTCTCACCGCCGCAGCCTCTCCCATTGCGGAGCACAGGCTCCGGACGCGCAGGCCCAGCGGCCATGGCTCACGGGCCCAGCCGCTCCGCTGCACGTGGGATCCTCCCAGACCGGGGCGCGAACCCGTGTCCCCTGCGTGGGCAGGCAGACTCTCAACCACTGCGCCACCAGGGAAGCCCAAAACACATTTTTAATAAACAAAAAGTATTATAAATTTTTGTCTAGTCTCCCAAGGAAGCTCATCTTTTATGATGCAAATGAAATACTGACCATTGACAATGAACAATAATAGCAACAGAAAAAGTCGCTTTCTCTTATTAAGCTTACCAGGTCCTGTGCTAGGCATTTTACATGCATTTTCCTAACAAAACCATGAAATAGGTGTTATTATCTCTACTATACTGTACAGGCACTTCAGATTTAGAAAGGTTAGTAACTTGCTCAAATTTGCTCAGACAGGAATGTGTAGGAGATTGTTTTTTGTTTTGTTCTGTAGGAGATTGTTTTGAATCCAGATCTGTGAGACTGCAAAGCCACTGTTCTCTCCATTATGCAAAGCAATCATAATACTCACAATTATGATAAAAGCACTAAAACAATGAAACAATGCAAATGCATTTAAAATCTTAACTGCTGCTACTTGACCATTATACACACACACACACACACACACACACACACAAAGTTTATTGGGGGCAAATGAGTAGAAACAGTATAATACAGTGAAACACCTCTGAACTGATCATCTGAATACTAATCTTCCAATGCAATTCCTTCTACAGCTAGCCATATGATCTTGTATAAATCATATAATCTCTATGACATTAGTTTTCTGACCTGTAAACACAGGACAATTCTGTGTCCTAATCTGTAGTTATAAAACTCTGTTTGCCATGAATACATGTTCAATTCTAGTACCATGGACAGATGTCAAAAAACAACTTGGCTACCCAATATATCCAAATGCCAATTTACCAAAAGGCAAACACAAAAGTAAAAATAAAAATACTCAATATAATTTTAAGCTTTCAGCTATCTTCTACATTGTTAAGGATTTATTATTGATGTATTTAACAAATTTTCTGATTACTCCTTTCAAATGATTTGAAGATGACAGATTTGAGTACTCCCTCAGAATGCTATTCATTTCAAGAACCAGGAATAACAGACTTTCAGTGATCTGCCCCCTCACTACCTACTTCTCTAGCCTCAATTTCTCACTATTTCCAAATGTTATTCTAATGCTATTGCTTTCTTATTGCTTAGATGTATTTTTAATCTTCTCTTATCTCTTTGTAGACTTTTTTTCCTGCCTTTTCCAACTGGTGAACTCTACTTATCTTTAAATACTTAACTCAGCATCACCTTCTCCTAAAAACCTTCCTTAAACCACCAGACAGAATTAAACTCTCTCTTTTGTATTCCCATAGTCCCTTATGTATATTCCATAGCTGCATATAACACATACATTGCATTTACTTACATATCTGTCTAAGCTGTAAGCTCCCTGTATCTAGCTCAGAATGTGACATACAGAAGGCAGTCAATAAACATTTGAAATCCTTGATTGAATATCAAACGTTTAAACATCTGATATTGTTCCCAGGTATTTTATAGGCAAGAGGGTCACAGCAACAGTCAAATTATTGAAACACAGAAACCTCAAGCAGTAGTCCCACTCCCTGATGCTGGAGTCTATATTATTGAAGTTCGAGCATGCAGTGAAGGAGGGGATGGAACCGCTAGCTCCCAAATCAGGGTCTCATCATATTCAGGTAAGTTTTGACAAAATAGGCTTAATTTGTTAACCACTAACAATATTAAGATGGTGTAAAACTATCAAAATTAACACGATGGACTGCATGATTCAGAGACTTTGAATTTTCTCTTATTTTACTCTGATTTGCTATATGATCCTCCAATTAATACAAACCATGGCATCCCACTCACAACTGTGGAATTTCTACAAATCTAGAAAAGAGTTAACATTTTCATTAAAATATTTTTATTTGTGAAATTCCCCTTTCTATCCTGATCTCAAGTAGTGTCTTGCTGGTCATTTGTGCTTTTCAATATTGCTTTTAACCAGTATTGCACTAATTTAATATATTATACCCATTTCTCTATTGTCATGATTGCCTTTATTATTAGATAATGGAAAGTGAGGGACAGGAAAGTTTAAAGGGAATGCTTTTTAAATTAAAATTTGATTATGTTTATTGATTTCAAAATAAATTATAAATTTCATTGAATATTTTTGTTTGGGTTTTTTTTAATTTTTCCAGCTTTATTGAAATATAATTGAGATATAGCATTGTATAAGTTTAAGGTGTACAACAGTTGATTTGATACACTTGTATATTGCAAATATGTACACAGATTTATTGCAAAAATATAGCTAATACCTCCATCACATCATATAACTGCTATTTCTTTTTTGTAGTGAGAACATTTAAAATCTACATTCTTAACAACTTTCAAGTATATATTACAGTTTTATTAATTACAATCACTATGCTATATATTAGATCTCTAGAACTTATTTGAGCATCATTGTTATTATTAGCAATATTAATAATTTCTAGCTTTGACTGAGCCCTTGCTATATATAAGGCACGGTCATAAGTGCTTTACTTTCATCATCTTATTTAATCCTCTTAACAATCTATGAGATAGGTTGGATTATTCTTGTTTTACAGAGAAAATTTAAGTAACTTGCCTAAGATCACACTATTACTAAGTAGAAGAACCAGGATTCAACCCCACTGCCATCATTATTACACCAGCAGGAGAAAACTGATTAAAGGAAGGGAGATTTTTGCAAATTCAGAAGAAAGTAGTCATTTCATTGAGATAGTCAAAAAGAAAGGAAACGATTTCATTAAACAAATGTCTCATTGAGAAAATATTGGGCAATTTTTATTAAGGCCTTGTATAAAAATGTTTAATGTACATTTAATTATAGGTAATGATGAATATTATTTATTGAGCAGTCATTCTCAAGCAGAAGCATCAACCTAAAGGGAAGTATCCAATGATATTCTGTAGAATTCTGAATGTGGCTTTATTATATTCAATGTATTGCTCAACTTAGGTTAAGACCAGAGATATTTCTTATGATTGTTTTTTGATGCCACAAAGTGAGATAGAAGGAAAACATAGTGGAGAAAATAATATGATAGACTGAAACTTTGAGGAAAAGCTGTTGCCATAATACTTGGTAAGTAAATTCTTGCATAAAAATATAAGATGAGATAAAAGACATTATTGGGACAATTGATAAATTTGAATAATGTCTGTAAATTAGATAATATTATATCAACATTAATTTCCTGTTTTTAAAAATTGTACTGTGGTATACAAGAAAATGTCTTATTTTTAAGATCTGCACATTAAAGTATTTAGGGGTAAAGGTACATCATGTCTTCAACTTACTTTCAAATGGTTCAGGAAATAAACGTATGTATTTATAGAGAGAATAATAGAGCAAGAAGATAAAACATAAACATTTAAGGAATCTGGGTGAATTCTTTATTTTATTCTCACTACTTTTTGATCATCTAAAATTATTTCAAAATGAACATTTAAAAATAAAAATCACACGATACAGAAAATCTGACTTTTTCAGAAATTCAGGTGAAAAGACCTGAGAACTTAAATACATTGTGGTCACACAATATTTAATACACTTTATGATTTATTTATAAAATTATAGTTTCAAGAGCAAGAAAGGTAATAATGTCTCTACACTGATTCATTCACAATTGAAATGTTCAGATTTTCAAGAGCACATTGAAGAACTAAAGATTATTTCTGAAAAGTGAAAAAGATGACAACTCTCTGCCTGCTTGATAAGTCTTAAGTTTCTAATAACAACAATACAGAGAGTATTTACTGCACTCTGGTCATGTTCTTTGCATTGTGCTAGCTGTTTTCTATATGTCATTTTATTTTATTCTCCTAGAAAACTTATGAGTTAAGTATTTTATTATTCTCTGGCTCTCCAAGGTTCCTTTCAACTGTAACACAACCAGATTCTAAAGTATCATCCAAATAATATCACCCCCAAGATTGAAAGTACTAACAAACACCTTGATTCTCCCATTTACATTCTAATTAACTTGTAACTTCTATTCCATAAAAAAAAATTTATCAACTTTTATGTTTTAGTTAATAAAACACTTTGGGCAGTACAACCCATTTCCTGAGTTTTAATGAAGTGAAATCTCATGGTATTTTCTTAGACCAATAAAACATGAGCAACGATTGATTTCCTTCTTATCTTTTTCCAAAAACCAAAAGCCTAAGAAGTTGAATGACCTGCTCAAGTGAAATAGTTAGTTAGTTTTATATCTGGGACTAGAACTTAGTCCAATGTTTGTTGTTGTTTTTGTTTTGTTTTGTTTTGCTATGCTGAAATAGCATATTTTTGCTTTGTGGATTCTATGTGGAATTTGAGATATAGATCCTATTTAGCATTATGAAAGTGAGGGTTTTTTTGTAAAAATGTCATGTAAGTTGACTTAACAATGATGCAGCCACTGTCAAATAAACAGAAAGAATGTTTTCACAGTCATTTATTAAGCATGCACATACCACTCCAGTGAGGCTTTGTCATCATGCCTTTCTTATAGCTCATGTGTGGCCATGCACTTCACAATGACCCCATTTTGTACAAGTTGAAATATATGTAACACTCCCCAATATGTTAAATAATAGCTTTTATTAGTGCCTTAGCTGTAACAGTTTTCAAAGGAAAGAAGATTTGCTGCTTTTAGAGTGTGTATATGTTTAGTTTATCAAACAAAGGTTTCTTCAGCTCTTAAAGAAGCATCTGAAAAATAAATTTAGACTCTATCCTGTAACAAAAATCACACCCAGAATCCTGTTACACTCAGTCTGGTCAGAGAGGATAACGTGACAGAAGAATAATTCCAAAAATCAATTCATACATTTTATTATTAGTCTATCATGGTTTTAATCAAGGTCAATCATTGTTTTAATAGAGACAACATATAAGAGCATCTCTTTCCACTAATTCCTAGCTCAATGACTTTAAACAAGTTTCTATAATCTTTTTAAGCCCTGGTACCATCTGCAACACCAGGATAAATAATAGCACTTACTACATAGGAATGTTGTGAAGATCAAATTAAATAACATGTATGAAGGGCTTTGTACAGTAGTTGGCATATAATAAGCATTCATTAAATATCAATCATGATGATGATACTTCCAAAGACCTCTGGCTTGAAGAACCATTCCTGAAGTTAGGTCTAAGGGTCGTACTTAGTTTGTAAATGTATGGAGCTATCAAAACTTCTTCAGACTAATACTTTCAAATCAGTGAGTTTAATCAAGCAACCACCCTAATACATTAACTGTATACAATGCTTTTGTCTCAAGAAGGAAGAACTTCTCCTGGGTAGAGGTAAGATTAATGAAAGATGCCTTTTCTTTACCAAGTTTGGCATGAGAACCTATAATTTAAGCCTGCTCAATTGAAACAGTCAAATCAATCAAGGACCCATAAGTAAATTAAATAAATTAATATTTTATTATTAAATTTAAAAATATACTTAAAAAAATAAAAATAAATTATGAATTCTTGTTGCCACAAATTTTGCTAATTATTTTTACTCCATTTCCTGAACTGTGCACTATAGAAATTATTTTATTTTCATACCTGGAATTTGGGATATTTTCCATCAGTGCATCATGTTGAAAATTATACTGAATCTCCTGATGAGGTGTATTTGTTTGACACGACACAGCCTTTTTAACACAATATTCCATATACACTTCTGCCCTCCATATACCTTTTGAGAACCCCAGGCAACATCTTGTTTCATAAGCACAAGGAACGCTGTCATCAGAAAGAGGATTGATGTTGCATTCATTTATCTTAACGTACATAAAACAACTCTTTTCTAGCTCAGGCAAAACCAAAATAATTTTGTCCATATAATGCTTCTCTTTTCCACAGGTGGGAAAATCACTAGTGCTCAGTCAACCCTCCACACTCTTTCCACGTCCTCGTCATCAGTAACGTTGTTTTTGGCATTGATGATTCCTTCAACCTCTTGGTGAAAACTACAGACTTAATTTGCTTTTCTTTACTTTAGCTTGATAACAGCAGTGAATAGAGTGTAATGTAAGTGGAGACCCAGGACCTTGAGATAAGCATTAAAAACTTGGAACTACACATGTTGCACTTACAGGAGGTTGGGGGGAATATTACTTATCCGTCAGGTTTCTCTTTGGTTTTTGTAAATGGAGAGGACAGTTACTGGTCCAATAAAAATATGCAGATTGTACGTAATAAATTTTGTAAGGAAAGGTAATTTCTGTCAAATGTATTCTTTACTTTTTTAGTATGTTGGAATTTGATTTTATATCTGATGACCCTGAGTGTGTGCCGTCCATTTGTTAAGCAAGTGGTCTCTAGCAGATCTGTTTCAAACACAAATACAAAACTGAGAATGAAAAATTTGCTTAAGACTCCAAGTCTACTGTTTTTCATTTTTCCTTTGGCTGACTATTCCAATTGACAAAGCAGCAGGAGATATAAAAAAATACTTCAACTGTGTGGTCCATTATAGGATAAGTACACAAAAATTTTCTCAAAAAATATTGTATGATTGCATCGTGAAATAGCAAAATTTGTCAATATGCTATTCTATATGCACCCCTAGAACAAGTTATTAGGATAGGGAATAAGCCATTTACATTAGTGCAAGGTAAATAGAAAGTGAGTCCAAATGAACTGAAGTGCTATTGTTTTTCATCAAGTACTATGTTATCTAGCTGCAAATATAGTAAATGTTTATTTTTAATAACAAAATATAAAGTCACAAAAAATATATATGATCACTAAAAGCTGAAGATACTGACATGCTGCCAAGGGTGCTAACTTGAAAATGAAATGAATATGGGACAGAGCTTCCCCATTTCCCCACCTACTGCCAAAAAAGGTATTGAATTAGGCCCAAGGTTTTCTTCTAACTGCAAATAATTTTAAGGACAATGAAAATCTGTTCTGCAAGTAATTTGCATAGAGATAGTCTATGGATTAAAATGGTTCAAGCATAAAAAATGTTGATTTTTTTAAAGAGTTCCATGCATCACATGCCATTAATGAAATCTTACCAACTATTAAAATAAAGAGGACCTCTTGGATAAATTGATTTTTTTTAAATTAAGCAGTGTGTGGAAACATGGCCTCAATACAGGGGCTCAGCTAGTCCATCTAGCCATACACTGCTTAGGAGGTAATACCCATTTGCTCTTTGAGGACTCAACTTGAACCTAAGTGATCCTAGATAGTTGTCGGAAAGTGAGGTGAAAGTTTTCTATGTGATATTTTACAGATATTCTAACCAGTATGAGAACGTGCCAGAGTTCACATTAGACCCAAGAAGATTCCTGAAGGGATAGTTATTGCAAAGCCATATGCCAAAAAATAGCCTGGAGAAACTACCATTTTACAGGTGTTGTTAATATGAGAACAAAATGTAGATTCTTTTCTTTTCCTTTATAAAATCTAAACCTGCTAATTCTATTCACATCTTTAACAGCAAACAAAATGAAGCAGTATTGAGCTCAAACTGCCAGCTCTAGAGGCTAATCCTTGTAGAACCAGAAGAGAGATTGGAGTTTCTGTTCTGAACATCCTCAGAAATTGGGTTCAGAGACACAGAACCACTCTTTGTGTTGGCTACTCATCTTCTTTGGGGGAGATTATGCTCAAGACAACCCTAAACAAACAAGAAGTGATTTAGAAGACTATTTTGGTTAATAGATTATTGTAGTAAATTACCACGGATGGTGAATATCAAAGCCTGTGAATAATGACAACCAAGTGGCCTTCCTTGAGTACCTCCTTTGGAGTGGGAGAGGCTGGACTTTGCATATAGAGGGATGGTAACTGTTTTGCGGGCAAAATATGAGTTCCCCCCAAGTATGGTATAGCTTGCAGGAGCAGATTGTGCATCTGAAAAAACTGCAGCAAGAATATTAAAGAATGGGCAATAATTTTTACTTCATATTTGATGAATAAAATCATTTTCTTCATTTCCCATGGTGTTTCATACTAGACTTAGCAGACTTTAAGAATTGAATTATTACTAGAACTCGTAAAACAAAGCCCAATGAAATATAATGTCAATACACGGCAAATTCAAATTAACCAATATTTCTGACTAGCTGATGGATGGTGTATATCTGACAGAATATTTAAATACAGAATGTCTGATATATTCTTAAAGGAATCAGCGATACAGGATGTTTTAATGCAACATGCACAGAATATGTATTCTGCATCATAAACCTATTAAAAACAGGTTTTAAAATGTTTATGTACTTATGTATTACATACTTGTTACTTTGTAGAAAGCAGAGCAGCATTCCTTATCAAGGTACATTATACTGAGTCAGCTTTTTCTTGGATGGAATAGTAACCACACAGTCTTAAATCACTAAACAGGCTGTAGTTTTATATAACGTCAGTTGAACTCTGAAGAAAAAGACTCCTCCTATTTAAAAATTTCATGAAATTGAATGCCTTGCATACCCAAATAAAGGTACTGTGGACCCCATGTCAAACCGTTAAATATATTGTATGCAGTCTGTATATATACTATATATAATGGTATATACCATGTGGAAGGCACAGTCAGATAATAGTTCTGTGTACTGTTCTTGTAACATTAGATCTTTTTAATAAATAATTCTCTTTTTATTGTCTTTTATCTTCTCTCCTGTCAACTACATGAGTAACATTATTTTATGCAGACCACAATATGCTCATAATTATGGTAGTGTTTTCACACTGAAAATATCACTATGTTAGGACTCTGCATGTTGTTATCACCTTAGGTTCAAAAATCTTTATAGAGGTCCATGGTAGTTTCAACTTGAAAACTGAAAGCTATGTCAAAGAATAAACCAGCAAAGAAGCAAATACAAATGAGATAAATTCAGAGTTAAACTCATGTTTATTTATTCTCAAGAAGAATCCATTAAATTAGTTTTATAAACAGTTTATTAAATACATACTTCTGCTTTTTCTAAGAGCAGTATATCCCAATCTATACCAGGTACAATTCTCATAGACAGAATTTTTGTGCCAGCACTTTTGTGTTTCCTTAGTACCAAATATACATCTCTATTATACCAGCAATCACATGATGTTACAATGATTTCTATATAAATGTTTCTTCTCCACTATCTAGGTTATGAGATCCTCCAAGGGAGACTATATTATGTTCATCTTAGAATTTCTCTCACTAGTGCCAAGCATAATACATAGCACATATCAAGTGAGCAACTGATTGGATTTAATTTCATGTTAGACTTTAAAATTTCCTTCAGAACAAGATTCCAAAAGCCAGGGCCACCATCCAAATCACCTGGGAACCTAAAGCTCAGAGTCTGATTCAGTAGGTCAGAGACAAGGGAACTCTTATTTTCAAAATCTTCTCAAACACAAAATGATACAACTCTATTGAAGGGAACTTGGCAATAACCAATAAAATTTTATATGGATTTACACTTTGACCTAGCAATCCTATGTCAAGGGATATATTCCTAAGGTAGACTACAAAAATATGCAATTTTAGGTGAATAAATAAGGTGCAGAACAGTGAGTATATGCTCCCTTTTGTGTAAGAAGTGGGAAAAATACAAACACGTATTTGCTAATATTCTCTAAAATAAATAATGGAAGAATAAACTAAAAACTAATAAAAATTGTTAGTTACTAAGGAAGTGGAGAATTGGATGTGGGAACAAATATGCAAGCAAGCTCTTTCTCAATGTACTTGTTTCATAGTTTTGAGTTTGGAACTATATACATGTTTTACATTAATTTAAAAATCAAACAAAAAGGAAAAATGGAAAATTAACTATATATCAGATGACTGAGAAGTTAATTTTTTTCTTTATAAAAGAATTATAACCACAAAGATAAGTTTTTTACGTGGGCCTCTCACTGTTGTGGCTTCTCCCATTGTGGAGCACAGGTTCCGGACGCACAGGCTCAGCAGCCATGGCTCACAGGCCCAGCTGCTCCATGGCATGTGGGATCTTCCCGGACCGGGGCACGAACCCATGTCCCCTGCATCAGCAGGCGGACTCTCAACCACTGCACCACCAGGGAAGCCCCAAGATAAATATTTTAATTCAGTATTTTGACAGTATGGAACTGTCATGTCCCATGTCATGCCTCTAATGAGACGTACATACCAAGGACAAACCACACACACACACACACACACACACACACACACACACACGTAAATCTACATTCATTGGTCTTCTTGTGAGTAATATAATTAGTATAATTGTTTTTGAAATAGCCAGTATGTACATTTAAATGTTAAAATTATTAAAAGAGTATACTTTCAGAATAAACGAATAGAGATACATACATATATAAAATAAAACCTGTAATCTTTGACTTAGAAATATCAGTATGAATTCATGGTTTATTTAACATTTTTCTTAAAAATGCCTGTTTATTAGCTTTGTTCACTGTAAAGGTTTATAAGAACAATGGACACCTGTAATGGACAAATAATACAAATAATGAATAAACAGTGCACAACTTGTGGTTTCCAAATTCCATTCACTACTAAAAGAAACCTTCTTGGGGAAATAGCTGATTTAAGGTCTCAGTAGGAATGTACAGGATGAGATCGGGACTCATTGTGGTTATAAAGGCTATCATTTAAGTGGAGACTTAATCACATTCCATTAAAAAAGACAGGATAACTTGAGCTCATAAAGAACAATGACAGCAATGAATTGAAACATGTATAATACATAAAAATTTATTATTTCACACTAATAAATGCAAAATCAATAATTTTCTTTGCTGGATACAAGATTCATCATTCTGGGAATTGCTATAATATAAATAAGGGAAAGAATTTAAGTATTTTGCCTTTCCTATGGGGACTGTGTTTCAGGACAATCAAATAATTCATGAAGGATAGCTCTACTTTACAAAATAATCACAGTTAATAAATGCAAAAGGAGTCATAGAATTAAAAAAATAACAAATACTTTACTCAGGCAATGATTATTAGTAGATGTTAAAACCATTAGGTAAAGTGCTGATGAAGAACATTTCAGTAGAAATATCAGTCTGCCATCATCTGAACCCACTGATTTTTACATCATTGAAAGGAAGACACATAGACACTTAGTACATCCTGATATGATAGAATGAGAAGTACACAGCACTACATCTTATTTCTTTCAATAAAAGAAACTTTTGTTCTTAGAAAAATATATATCATGCCACACTGTTGTGTTCTACTTTGTTTTCCAATATTTATGTAACAGTAATAATACTGTCATATCTTTTTTTACATGAAGTATTTTAATCTTTATTTGTATCATTTTAAAACATTATATTAAGATGAATCCCATTTATTGCACACAGCATCTCTTCTCAAGTCCCCCAAACGCTACCCAAATCCTTGGCTTAAATGATTGGGGTTTTTTTACATGTTTATTGGAGTATAGTTGCTTTACAATGGTGTGTTAGTTTCTGCTTTACATCAAAGAGAATCAGTTATACATACACATATGTTCCCACAACTCTTCCCTCTTGCATCCCCCTCCCTCCCACCCTCTCCATCCCACCCCTCCAGGTGGTCACAAAGCACTGAGTTGATCTCCCTGTGCTATGCGGCTGCTTCCCACTAGCTACCTATTTTACATTTGGTAGTGTATATATGTCCATGCCACTTTGTTACAGCCTACCTTTCCCCCTCCTCATATCCTCAAGTCCATTCTCCAGTAGGTCTGTATCTTTATTCCTGCCTTACCCCTAGGTTCTTCATAACTTTTTTTTTTCTTAAATTCCATATGTATGTGTTAGCATATGGTATTTGTCTTTCTCTTTCTGACTTACTTCACTCTGTATGACAGACTCTAGGTCCATCCACCTCATTACAAATAGCTCAATTACGTTTCTTTTTATGGCTGAGTAATATTCCATTGTATATATGTGCCACATCTTTTTTTTTTAACATCTTTATTGGGGTATAATTGCTTTACAATGGTGTGTTAGTTTCTGCTTTATAACAAAGTGAATCAGTTATACATATACATATGTTCCCATATGTCTTCCCTCTTGCATCTCCCTCCCTCCCTACCCCACCCCTCCAGGCTGTCACAAAGCATGGAGACAATATCCTTGTGCCATGCGGCTGCTTCCCACTAGCTATCTACCTTATGTTTGTTAGTGTGTATATGTCCATGACTCTCTCTCGCCCTGTCACAGCTCACCCTTCCCTTCTTTATCCATTCATCTAATGATGGGCACTTAGGTTGTTTCCATCTCCGGGCTATTGGAAATAGAGCTGCAATGAACATTTTGGTACATGACTCTTTTTGAATTTTGGTTTTCTCAGGGTATATGCCCAGTAGTGGGATTGCTGGGTCATATGGTAGTTCTATTTGTAGTTTTTTAAGGAACCTCCATACTGTTTTCCATAGTGGCTGTACCAATTCACATTCCCACCAGCAGTGCAAGAGTGTTCCCTTTTCTCCACACCCTCTCCAACATTAATTGTTTGTAGATTTTTTGATGATGGCCATTCTGACTGGTGTGAGGTGATATCTCATTGTAGTTTTGATTTGCATTTCCCTAATGATTAATGATGTTGAGCATTCTTTCATGTGTTTGTTGGCAGTCTGTATATCTTCTTTGGAGAAATGTCTATTTAGGTCTTCTGCCCATTTTTGGATTGGATTGTTTGTTTTTTTGTTATTGAGCTGCATGAGCTGCTTGTAAATTTTGGAGCTTAATCTTTGGTCAGTTGCTTCATTTGCAAATATTTTCTCCCATTCTGAGCGTTGTCTTTTGGTCTTGTTTATGGTTTCCTTTGCTGTGCAAAAGCTTTGAAGTTTCATTAGGTCCCATTTGTTTATTTTTGGTTTTATTTCCATTACTCTAGGAGGTGGGTCAGAAGGGATTTTGCTGTGATTTATGTCATAGAGTGTTCTGCCTATGTTTTCCTCTAAGAGTTTGATAGTTTCTGGCCTTACATTTAGGTCTTTAATCCATTTTGAGCTTATTTTTGTGTATGGTGTTAGGGAGTGATCTAATCTCATACTTTTACATGTACCTGTCCAGTTTTCCCAGCACCACTTATTGAAGAGGCTGTCCTTTATCCACCGTACATTCCTGACTCCTTTATCAAAGATAAGGTGACCATATGTGCGTGCGTTTATCTCTGGGCTGTCTATCCTGTTCCATTGATCTATCTTTCTGTTTTTGTGCCAGTACCATACTGTCTTGATTACTGTAGCTTTGTAGTATAGTCTGAAGTCAAGGACCCTGCTTCCTCCAGCTCCGTTTTTCGTATTCAAGATTGCTTTGGCTATTTGGGGTCTTTTGTGTTTCCATACAAATTGTAAAGTTTTTTGTTCTAGTCCTGTGAAAAATGCCAGTGGTAGTTTCATATGGATTGCACTCAATCTGTAGATTGCTTTGGGTAGTAGAGTCATTTTCACAATGTTGATTCTTCCATTCCAAGAACATGGTACATCTCTCCATCTATTTGTATCATCTTTAATTTCTTTTATCAGTGTCTTATAATTTTATGCATACAGGTTTTCTGTCTCCTTAGGTAAGTTTATTCCTAGATATTTTATTCTTATTGTTGCAATGGTAAATGGGAGTGTTTTCTTGATTTCAGTTTCAGAATTTTCATCATTAGTGTATATGAATGCCAGAGACTTCTGTGCATTAATTTTGTATCCTGCTACTTTACCAAATTCATTGATTAGCTCTAGTAGTTTTCTGGTAGCATCTTTAGGATTCTCTATGTATAGTATCATGTCATCTGCAAGCAGTGTAGCTTTACTTCTTTTTTTTCCAATTTGGATTCCTTTTATTTCCTTTTCTTCTCTGATTGCTATGGCTTAAACTTCCAAAACTATGTTGAATAAGAGTGGTGAGAGTGGGCAACCTTCTCTTGTTCCTGATCTTAGTGGAAATGCTTTCAGTTTTTCACCATTGAGGATGATGTTGGCTGTCGGTTTGTCATATATGGCCTTTATTATGTTGAGGAAAGTTCCCTCTATGCCTACTTTCTGCAGGGTTTTTATCATAAATCGGTGTTGAATTTTGTCAAAAGATTTCTCTGCATCTATTGTGATGATCACATGTTTTTTCTCCTTCAATTTTTTAATATGATGTACCACGTTGATTGATTTGCATATATCGAAGTATAAATAAACCCCTTGATCATGGTGTATGATCCTGGAATAAACCCCACTTGATCATGGTGTATGATCCTTTTAATGTGCTGTTGGATTCTGTTTGCTAGTATTTTGTTGAGGATTTTTGCATCTATGTTCATCAGTGATATTGCCCTGTAGTGTTCTTTCTTTGTGACATCCTTGTCTGGTTTTGGTATCAAGGTGATGGTGGCCTCGTATAATGAGTTTGGGAGTGTTCCTCCCTCTTCTATATTTTGGAAGAATTTCTGAAGGATAGGTGTTAGCTCTTCTCTAAATGTTTGATAGAATTCACCTGTGAAGGCATCTGGTCCTGGGCTTTAATTTGTTGGAAGATTTTTAATTACAGTTTCAATTTCAGTGCTTGTGATTGGTCTGTTCATATTTTCTATTTCTTCCTGATTCAGTCTTGGCAGGTTGTGCATTTCTAAGAATTTGTCCATTTCTTTCAGGTTGTCCATTTTATTGGCATAGAGTTGCTTGTAGTAATCTTTCATGATCTCTTCTATTTCTGCAGTGTCAGTTGTTACTTCTCCTTTTTCATTTCTAATTCTATTGATTTGAGTCATCTCCCTTTTTTTCTTGATGAGTGTGGCTAATGATTTATCAATTTTGTTTATCTTCTCAAAGAACCAGCTTTTAGTTTTATTGATCTTTTCTATTGTTTCCTTCATTTGTTTTTCATTTATTTCTGATCTGATTTTTATGATTTCTTTCCTTCAGTTAACTTTGGGTTTTTTTTGTTCTTCTTTCTCTAATTGCTTTAGGTGCAAGTTTAGCTTGTTTATTTGAGATGTTTCCTGTTACTTAAGGTAGGCTTGTATTGCTATAAACTTCCCTCTTAGAACTTCTTTTGCTGCATCCCATAGGTTTTGGGTCGTCATGTCTCCATTGTCATTTGTTTCTAGGTATTTTTCATTTCCTCTTTGATTTCTTCAGTGATCACTTCGTTATTAAGTAGTGTATTGTTTAGCCTCCATGTGACTGTATTTTTTACAGTTTTTTTCCTGTAATTGATATCTAGTCACATAGCACTCTGGTCGGAAAAGATACTTGATACAATTTCAGTTTTCTTAAATTTACCAGGGCTTGATTTATGACCCAAGATATGATCTATCCTGGAGAATATTCCATGGGCACTTGAGAAAAATGTGTATTGTGTTGTTTTTGGATGGAATGTCCTCTGAATATCAATTAAGTCCATCTTGTTTAATGTATCATTTAAAGCTTGTGTTTCTTTATTTATTTTCATTTTGGATGATCTGTCCATTGGTGAAAGTGGGGTGTTAAAGTCCCCTACTATGAATGTGTTACTGTCGATTTCCCCTTTTGTGGCTGTTAGTATTTGCCTTATGTATTGAGGTGATCCTATGTTGGGTGCAGACATATTTACAATTGTTCTATCTTCTTCTTGGATCGATCCCTTGATCATTATGTAGTGTCCTTCTTTGTCTCTTCTAATGGTCTTTATTTTAAAGTCTATTTTGTCTGATATGAGAATTGCTACTCCAGCTTTCTTTTGGCTTCCATTTGCATGGAATATCTTTTTCCATCCCTTTACTTTATGTCTGTATGTGTCTCTAAGTCTGAAGTGGGTCTCTTGTAGACAACATATATATGGGTCTTCTTTTTGTATCCTTTCAGCCAATCTGTGTCTTTTGGTGGGAGCATTTAGTCCATTTACATTTAAGGTAATTATCAATATGTATGTTCCTATTCCCATTTTCTTAATTCTTTTGGGTTCATTATTGTAGCTCTTTTCCTTCTCCTGTGTTTCTTACCTAGAGAAGTTCCTTTAGCAATTGTTGTAAAGCTGGTTTGGTGGTGCTGAACTCTCTCAGCTCTTTCTTGTCTGTAATGTTTTAATTTCTCCATCAAATCTGAATGAGATCCTTGCTGGGTAGAGTAATCTTGGTTACAGGTTTTTCTCCTTCATCACTTTAAATATGTCCTGCCACTCCCTTCTGGCTTGCAGAGTTTCTGCTAAAAGATCAGCTGTTAACCTTATGGGGATTCCCTTGTGTGTTATTTGTTGTTTTTCCCTTGCTGTTTTTAATATGTTTTCTTTTTATTTAATTTTTGACAATTTGATTAATATGTGTCTTGGCGAATTTCTCCTTGGATTTATCCTGTATGGGACTCTCTGTGCTTCGTGGACTTGATTAACTGTTTCCTTTCCCATATTAGGGAAGTTTTCAACTATAATCTCTTCAAATATTTTCTCAGTCCCTTTCTTTTTCTCTTCTTCTGGAACCCCTATAATTTGAATGTTGGTGTGTTTCATGTTGTCCCAGAGGTCTCTGAGACTGTCCTCAGTTCTTTTCATTCTTTTTTTCTTTATTCTGCTCTGCAGTAGTTATTTCCACTATTTTATCTTCCAGGTCACTTATCCGATCTTCTGCCTCAGTTATTCTGTTATTGATCACATATAGAGTATTTTTAATTTCATTTATTGTGTTGTTCATCATTGTTTGTTTCATCTTTAGTTCTCCTAGGTCCTTGTTAAATGTTTCTTGCATTTTGTCTATTCTATTTCCAAAATTTTGGATCATCTTTACTATCATTATTCTGAATTATTTTTCAGGTAGACTGCCTATTTCCTCTTCATTTGTTAGGTTTGGTGGGTTTTTATCTTGCTCCTTCATCTGCTGTATGTTTTTCTGTCTTCTCATTTTGCTTATCCTACTGTGTTTGGGGTCTCCATTTGGCAGGCTCCAGGTTCGTAGTTCCCGTTGTTTTTGGTGTCTCTCCCCAGTGTCTAAGGTTGGTTCAATGGGTTTTGTAGGCTTCCTGATGGAGAGGACTACTGCCTGTTTTCTGGTGGATGAGGCTGGATCTTGTCTTTCTGGTGGGCAGGTCCATGTCTGGAGGTGTGTTTTGGGGTGTCTGTGGCCTTATTCTGATTTGAGTCAGCCTCTCTGCTAATGGGTGGGTTTGTGTTCCTCTCTTGCTAGTTGTTGGGCATAGGGTGTCCAACACTGTAGCTTGCTGCTCATTGAGTGTAGCTGGGTGCTGGTGTTGAGATGGAGATCTCTGTGAGATTTTCACCATTTGATATTATGTGGAGCTGGGAGTTATCTTGTGGACCAGTGTCCTGAAGTTGGCTCTCCTACTTCAGAGACACAGCACTGACTCCTGGCTGCAGCACCAAGAGCCTTTCATCTCAATTTGGGATGATTTGTTTTCTATCATGTATTCTACAGATGCAGGGTACATCAAGTTGACTGTGGAGTTTTAATCCACTGCTTCTGAGGCTGCTGGGAGACATTTCCCTTTCTCTTCTTTGTCTCAGCATTCCCGGGTCTCACCTTTGGATTTAGCCCCGTCTCTGCATGTAAGTCTCTGGAGGGCGTCTCTTTTTCGCTCAGACAGGATGCGGTTAAAGGAGCAGCTGCTTCAGAGACTCTGGCTCACTCAGCTCGGAGGGAGGGAGGGGTTCAGAGTGCGGAGTGAGCCTGCGGCAGCAGAGGCCAGTGTGAAGTTGCACCGGCCTGAGGCGCACCGTGCGTTCTCCTGGGTAGGTTGTCCCTGGATCCCGGGACCCTGGCAGTGGTATGCTGCACAGGCTCCCCAGAAGGGGAGTGTGGATAGTGACCTGTGCTCGCATACAAGCTTCTTGGTGGCAGCAGCAGCAGCCTTAGCGTCTCATGCACGTCTCTGGGGTCCGCGTTTTTAGCCGCGGCTTGCGCCCGTCTCTGGCGCTCCTTCAAGCAGCACTCTTAATCCCCTCTCCTTGCGCACCAGGAAACAAAGAGGGGAGAAAATGTCTCTTGTCTCTTCAGCAGATCCAGACGTTTCCCCGGATTCCCTCCTGGCTAGCTGTGGTGCACTAAACCCCTTCAGTCTGTGTTCATGCAGCCAACCCCAGTCCTCTCCCTGCAGTCCGACCGAAGCCCGAGCCTCAGCTCCCAGCCCCACCCGCCCTGGCGGGTGAGCAGACAAGCCTCTCAGGCTGGTGAGTGCCGGTCGGCATGGATCCTCTATGCGGGAATCTCTCTGCTTTGCCCTCTGCACCCCGGTTGCTGTGCTCCCCTCCGCGGCTCCAAAGCTTTCCCCCTCCGCCACCCACAGTCTCCGCCCACAAAGGGGCTTCCTATTGTGTGGAAACCTTTCCTCCTTCACAGGTCCATCCCACTGGTCTGGACCGGGACACGAACCTGCGCCCCCTGCATCGGCAGGTGGACTCCCAACCACTGCACCACCAGTGAAGCCCCCATCCCTATCCTTTTGTCTCTGTTTATTCTTTTTTCTTTTGCCCTACCCAGGTACGTGGGGAGTTTCTTGCCTTTTGCGAAGTCTGAGGTCTTCTGCCAGCGTTCAGTAGGTGTTCTGTAGGAGTTGTTCCATGTGTAGATGTATTTCTGATGTATCTGTTGGGAGGAAGGTGATCTCTGCTTCTTACTCTTCTGCCATCTTCCCCTTGTCCCCCACTCTCTGTTTTTTGATTGGAGAATTTAGTCCATTTACATTTAAAGTAATTATTCACAGGTATGTATTTATTGCCATTTTGTTATGTGTTTTCAGTCTTTTTGTGTTCTTTTCTTCTTCTTTTACTCTCTTTCCTTGTGATTTGATAACTGTCTTTAGTGTTATGTTTGAATTCCTTTCTCTTCTTTGTGCATATATCTATCATATGGTGTGTTTTTTTATAAATTTACTTATTTATTTATATTTAGTTATGTTGGATCTTCATTGCTGCACCCAGCTTTTCTCTATTTGTGGCGAGCAGGGGCTACTCTTCACTTTGGTGCATGAGTTTCTCATTGCAGTGGATTCTCTTGTTGTGCAGCATGGGCTCTAGGCATGCCAACTTCGGTAGTTGTGGCACTCTGGCTCAGTAGTTTTGGCTCACAGGCTCTAGAGAGCAAACTCAGTTGTTGTGTTGCACAGGCTTAGTTGCTCCACAGCATGTGGGATCTTCCCAGGCCAGGGCTCAAACCTGTGTCCCCTGCATTGGCAAGCAGTTGCTTAACAACTGTGCCACCAAGGAAGTCCCATAATTTTTTGTTATGTGGTTACTATGAGGTTCACATATAACAACTTATATCTATATGTGGTTATATTGAGAGGACAATCACTTGACTTCAAATAACCCTGTAGGGCTTCCCTGGTGGCGCAGTGTTTGAGAGTCCACCTGCCAATGCAGGGGACATGAGTTTGTGCCCCGGTCCGGGAAGATCCCACATGCCACGGAGCAGCTGGGCCCGTGAGCCATGGCTGCTGATCCTGTGCATCTGGAGCCTGTACTCTGCAATGGGAGAGGTCACAACAGTGAGAGGCCCGCATACCACAAAAACAAACAAACAATAAAAATCCCTGTATTCTTAACAACTCCTCAACATTTAATGTTTTTGATATCATATTATACCTCTTTTTGTTTTTCATATCCTTTAGCTACTTTTGTGTCTTAACCTTCTTACTAGCATTATAAGTGGTTGATCTACTTATAATCTATAAGTAGATCTAAACCTTTGATATATACCTTACTGTATATTTGCCTTAATGAACGAGATTTTTCCTTTCATAATTTTGATATTTCTAGCTGTGGTCTGTTCTTTCTCACTTAGAGAAGTCCTTTTAACATCTCTTATAAAACTGGTTTAGTGGTTCTGAACTCTTTCTTTTGCTTGTCTGTAAATCTCATTATCTCTCCTTCAAATACAAATGAAAGTCTTGCTGGTTAGAGTATTCTTTGTTGTAGGTATTTTTCTTTCATTATTTTAAATATATTATGCCACTCCCTTTTGGTTTGCAAATGTTAGTGCTGAAAAGTCAGCTGATATACTTATAGGAATTTCTTTGCACATAACTAGTTTCTTTTCTCCTGCTGATTTTAAGATTCCCTCTTTATCTTTAATTTTTGCTATTTTAATTATAATGTGTCTTGATGTGAACTTCTTTGGGTTCATCTCATTTAGGACTTTCTGTCTTTCCTGGACCTGGATGGCTGTTTTCTTTCCCATATTAGAGAAGTTTTCAGCTACTATCTCTTCAAGTAAATTATCTAGTCCTCTTCCTCTCTTTTCTCCTTTTGTAAACTTTAGAATGTAAATGTTGGTATGTTTGACATTGCCTCAGAGATCTCTCAAACTATCCTCATTTATTTATTTTTTTTCTTTTTTCTATTCAGCTAAGGTGATTCCCACTACTCTTTCTTCCAGTTTGCTGATCCATTTTTCAGTATCATCTAATCTGCTATTGATTTCTTCTAGCATATATTAAAATAATAATAAAGGAATGCTATGAACAACTCTATGCCCACAAATTTGGTAACCTAGATGAAATGGATAAACTCCTTGAAAAACACAATTTTTCAAAACTTATACAGGAAGAAATATACTACCTAAATAGACCAATATCTATTAAAGATATTGAATCAATAATTAATAACCTTCCCAAACAAAAAGCACCGAGCCCAGATGGGTTCACATGTGAATTCTACCAAACGTTTAAGGAATACATTTTACCAATGCTCTACCATTTCTTTTCAGTGAATAGAAGCCAAGGGAATACTCCTGAATTTATTCTATGAAGCCAGCAATACCCTGATACCAAAACCAGACAAAGATATTACAAGAAAAAAAAAAACCTGGAAACCAATATCTCTCATGAACATAGATACAAAATCTTCAACAAAATATCAGCAAATAGACTCCAACAATGTATAAAAATAATTTACTCCATCATCAAGTATGATTTATCCTTGGTATACAAGGCTGAGTCAACCTTCAAAAATCAATTAATGTAATTCATCACATCAACAAGCTAAAAAATAAAAATCACATGATCATATTAATAGATGCAGAAATAGCATTTGACAAAAATCCAACACCCATTCATTATAAAAACTCAGTAAAGTAGGATTAGAGAGTAACTTCTTAAACTTGATACATAATATCTACAAAAAAAATTTACAGTTGACATCATCATTAATGATGGGAAACTAGATTTCCCTTATGATTTGGAGCCAGGCAAAGAAGACCCCTCCCACTACCCCTTTTCAATATCATACTGGAAGTCCTAGCTAATGTAATAAGACAAGAAAAGGAAATAAAATGTATACATATTGGGAAAGAAGAAATGAAATTTTCTTTGTTCGAGCGTGACATGATCATTTATGTAGAAAATCTAAAATAATCAACCAAAAAACTTTTGGAACTAATAAGCAATTATAACAATGTTTCACAACACAGGTCAATATATAAAGTCAATTGTTTTCCTATATACCAGAAATAAGCAAGTGAGATTTGAAATTAAAAACACAATGCCATTTAAATTAACATCCCTGAAAATGAAATATTTAGGCATAAATCTAACAGAATATGTACAAGATCTATATGATGAAAACTACAAAACTCTAATGAATAAAATAAAAAAGAACTAAATAAATACTTATTCCATGTTCATGAACAGAAAGGCTCAATATTTTCAAGATGTCAGTTCATCCCAACTTGATCTGTAGATTCAATGCAATCTCAATCAAAATCCCAGCAAATTATTTTATTGATATTGACAAAATGATTATAAAGTTTATATGGAGAGGCAAAAGACCAAGAATAGCCAATACAATATTGATGAGAAAGTACCAAATTGGAGGACTGACACTACCTGACTTCAAGACTTACTGTAAAGCTACAATAATCAAGACAGTGTGGTATTTGTGTAAAAATAGATCAATGAAACAGATCTGAGAACCCAGAAATAAACTCACATAAATGTAGTCTACTGACATTGGACAAAGAAACAAAGGCAATATAATGGAGCAAAGATTGTCTTTTCAACAAATGCTGCTGATACAATTGGATATCCATCCATATACAAAATAAATTAAAAAACAAATCTAGACATAGACCTTACACTCTTCACAAAATGAATTATAGACCTAAATGTAAAAATGCAAACATATAAAACTCATAGGAGATAGCATAGGAGAAAACATAGATGACCTTGGATATGATGATGACTTTGATATAACACCAAAGACATGATACATAAAAGAAATAATTGATAAGCTGCAGCTCCTCTCCCTCAACAATCAAAAATACATCTATATGTGGAACAATTCTCACTGAAAACTAACTAAAAATTAGAAGAAGTACTCCTGTGCAACCAAGGCTGTAACAAAGATATGCATATAATTGGGTAGGAAGGAAAGAACAGTGATTGGTTCAAGACTTGTGTTCATGGGAAGGAACTCAGAGTAAAAGTTAGAATTCACAGACAGACACCCATCTTGGGGAGTGAGTGGTGAGAGCCACAGACTGGATGCCCTAGTCCTAAGGGCCTACATGAAGGAGACAAACCACTTTGGCTGGCTGGAAGAGTTCTGGGACTAACAGATGGGCTGTGGAAAGCCAAACTCTACTTGTGAGGAGTGTGCATATAGCCTTGCCTGTGAGGCAGGGTGGAGAGTTCTGAAAAGTGGCTGCAGGGTTTCTTACAACTGCTTTGATGCACACCTCAGCCCAAGCCAAGTAAATTCTCCAGCCCTGCTCACTCCACAACACAGCTTGGCACTGGATCTGGGGCAGCCACAACCAGGGAGAAGACTTGACCATGGGAATCAGAGCTGGCCCAGTCCTGGGGCAGAGCCTGGGTGAGGTGGCAGTGGCCATTTTTTGTGCTTACCCAAGCAGTGCATCAGAAGCTGCCCAGATGTCTGAGGGTGGCCTCTACACCATAGCTCACTCCCCAGTACATGTTGAGAGTCCATGCAGGCCCCAACTTCCCTGTAGTGTGGCTCCACAATAGAGCAGGGACAGAAGAAGCTGGGGACACTGACTGCAAGGGAGAAAGGAGACTTGCACATGGGGTTGTGTCTGGACAGATTGAGGGGAAAAATTGTGGGCACCTGTACTGGCAACACTTTGGAGACAGCTCAGACTTCTGTCTGAGGCCTGCATGAGCCAAGAGCCCACATAGGCTCCACTTGTTTCAGCACTCCTGCCCTCTGAAACAAGTATCCCAGTGCAAGAAGAGGGGAAAACACACACTTAAAGGGAACAGAGCCAGCTTTCAAAGAACCCTAAGGGCTTCTGCTCCAGCAACTTAGGATCAGAACCCCCTCCAGATAGGGCAGTGATGGTCACTGAGCAGAAGGGAAATCCCACTTCACACCTGGCTCCAGTTCTAACCCCTCCATCTCCAGCCCTACCCCTACCAAGGTGATAGTTGCCCACTCACACTGAAGAAAGATGTGATTTGCCCCCACATCAAATCCAACTCTTTCATCAAAGGCACTGGGTACACACAGTCTGTGTAGGGATGTTCCCACATAAGAACAACCCTTCAAGACAGCAGTAAGTAAATGTTTCATCTAAATTTAAAGAGACAGAGAAAGTTAAGCAAAGTGAAAGGGCAGAGGAATTTCTCTCCATTGAAAGGGCAAGAGAATACTCCCAAAAAAATAACAAAAGGGAAATAAACAATTTACTATATAAAAAATTCAAAGCATTGGTAATAAAAATTAACTGATTTAGGGAAAAGAATATATCTACACTGTGTAAATTTTAATAAGGAACTTGAAAATATAAAAAATATAATCATAAATTAAGAATTAAATAGCTGAAATTAAAAACACACTAGAAGGAATGAATAGTAAACTAAGTAATACAGAAGAACACATAAGTGATTAGCAAGATAGAATAACAGAAGTCATCCAATCAGAACTGAAAAAAGAACAGATTTAAAAATATGAAAACATTGGAATTGGTACATATACACTATTGATACTATGTATAAAATAGACAACTGATGGGAACGTACTATATAGCACAGGGAACTCTACTTAATGCACTGTTGTGTCCTAAGTGGGAGGGAAATCCAAAAGGGAGGGGATATATGTATATGTATGGTTGATTCATTTTGCTGTGCAGTAGAAGCTACTTTGTAAAGCAACTATACTCCAATAAAAATTAATTAACTTAAAAATATGATAAAACAGTTGAGTTCTCTGGGATAACATTATGCATACCAAAATTCACAATTTATGTGCCCCAGAAGGAGAAGAGAGAGAGAAAGGGATTGAAAATGTATTTGATGGAATTATGGCTGAAACATTCCCAAACATGAATAAGGAATCAGATATCTAGGTACAGGAAGAACAGAGGATCACAAACAAGATGAACACAAACAGACCCACACCAAGACATATTGTAATTAAAATGGCAAAAGGTATCGATAAAGAGAGAATTCTTAATGCAGCAAGGGAGAAGCATGGAGTCAAACACAAAGGAATTACCATAAGGCTTTAGCTGGTTTCTCTGCAGAAACTTTGCAGGCCAAAGGGAGTGGCATAATATATTCAAAGTGCTGAAAGAGAAAAACCTGCAACCTAGAATACTCTACCCACCAATATTATCGTTTAGAACAGAAGGAGAGATAAAGAACTTTTCAGAGAAGCAAAAACTAAAAGAATTCATCAATACCAAACCTACCCTAAATGAAATGTTAAAAAGTCTTATCTAAGTGGAAAAGAAGTAAGAATCTATATTAAATGGAAAAATCCCACAGGTAAGGGCAAATATCAATTATAGTAAAGGCAGTGACTCAACCACTTAAAGAAGCTAGTACAAAGGTTAAAAGACAAAAATTATTAAATTGACTATAATTATAATAAATAGTTAAAGGAGAGGCATGAGATGTAAAATGTAACGTCAAAAACACAAAATGTAGGGGGAGGTGTAAAAAATGTAGATCTTTTAGAGTATGTTTTTTTGTTTGTTTTTTGTGGTATGAGGGACTCTCACTGTTGCGGCATCTCCCATTGCGGAGCATAGGCTCCAGACGTGCAGGCTCAGCAGCCATGGCTCATGGGTTCAGCCGCTCCGCGGCATGTGGGATCTTCCCGGACCGGGGCACGAACCCGTGTCCCCTGCATCAGCAGGTGGACTCTCAACCACTGTGCCACCAGGGAAGCCCCTAGAGTATGTTTGAACTTAAATGACTATCAGTTTAAAACAAGTAGATATACTTATAGGTCAATATATATGATCTCCATAGTAACCACATATCAAAAACATACAATAGACATGCAAAAACTAGAAAGAAAGGAACACAATCATACCACTAAAGAAGTTATCAAACCACAAAGGAAGAAACTAAAAGAAGAGTAAAAGAACATAGAAGAACTCCAAAAACAACCAGAAGACAAGTAATAAAATGGTAATAAGTACATACGCTCTAATAATCACTTTAAATGTCAATACATTATATGCTCCAATCAAAAGACATAGGATGGTTGATTAGACTAAATAAAACAGGATCTTTCTATATGCTGCATATAAGAGAGTCACTTCAGAGATAAAGTTACACTGAAAGACTGAAAAGAAGACAATGGAAAAATATATCATGCAAACGAAAATGAAAAGAAAGCAGGAGTAGCAATACTCTTATCAGAAAAAATAGACTTTAAAACCTATGCTATAACAAAAGATAAAGAAGATCACTATATAATGATAAAGGGTTCAATACATGAGAGGATACTATACTTGCTAACATATGTGCACCCAACACGGGTACACTTAAATGTGTAAAGCAAAGAGTAAAAGACATAAAGGGAGAAACTGACAATAATACAATAATAGTAAGGGACTTTAACACTCCACTGACATCAGAAACAGATCATCCAGACAGATAATCAGTAAGGCAATAGTAGTCTTTAATGACAAAACAGACCAGTTCAACTTAACAGATATCTATAAGACATTACATTGAAAAACAGAATAATACACATTATTTTCAAGTGCACATGAAAAATTCTCCAGGCTAAATCACATGCTAGGCCACAAAACATGTCTCAACAAAGTTAGAGGACAGAAATTGTATCAAGCATTTTTCTCTGACAATGATATGAAACTATAAATTAAATTGAAGAAAGAAAAATGAGAAAAGAACAAACTTGTGGAGACTAAACAATGTGTTAATTTAAAAAAAACAGTGAGTCAGTGAAGAAATCAAAGAGGAATCAGAAAATACCTCAAGACAGATGAAAATGGAAACCCAATACTGTAAAATCTATGAAGTGAAACAAAAACACTTCTAAGAGAGAAGATTATAGCAATACATGCTATACAAGGAATATCTCAAATATTCCTTGAGGAATATTTGATATTCCTCAAATATTCCTGAGATACAAGGAATATCTCAAATAAGCAACTTAACCTACCACCTAAGAGAATTAGAAAAAGAAGAACAAAGTCCAAAGTCAGCAGAGGGAAGAAAATAATAATGATTAAAGAGGAAATAAATAAAATAGACATTAAAAAACTATAGAAAGAGCAATGAAACCAAGAGTTATTTTTTCTAACAGATAAACAAAAATGACAAACCTTTAATCAGGATCACCAAGAAGAAAAGAGAGAGGACCCAAATAAACAAAATAAGAAATTAAAGAGGAGAAATAACACCCAATACCACAGACGCAAAAATCATTAGAGGATACTATGAACAGTTATATGCCAACAAACTAGACAGTCTAAATGAAATGGACAAATGTCTAGGAACATACAACTTTTCAAGACTGAATCAAGAAGAAAAACACATTTGAACAGACTGATCACTAGTATGGAAATTGAGTTTGTAGTAAGAGAGAAAAATATTCCCAACAAACAAAAGTCCAGAGCTGAACAGCTTCACAGGGGTATTCTACCAAATATATAAAGAAAAGATAATACCTATCCTTCTCAAACTATTCCAAAATGTTGAAGAGGAGGGAACCTCCTAATTTCATTCTACAAGGCAATTATAACCCTGATATCAAAACCAGACAAAGACACTGCCCAAAAGAAAGAAAATTACAGGCCAAGGTCTTTAATGAATATAGGTGCAAAAATCCTCAACAAAATAGTAAACAAAATCCATCAATATATGAGAAATATCATACACCATTTTCAAGTTGAATTTACTCCAGGGACACAAGGATAGTTCAACATTCACAAATCAATCAATGTGATACACCACATTAACAACAACAAAAAAAGAGATAAAAATTACTTGATTATTTCAGTAGACATAAGAACAAGCATTTGACACAATTCAACATCCATTCATGATAAAAAAAAACTCTCATCAAAGTGGATATAGAGGGAACATATATCAAAATCATAAAGGCTTTTTATGACAAACCCACAGCAAACATCATTCTCAGTGTCTCAAGACAAGGATGACCACTCTTGCCACTTCTATTCAACATAGTATTGGAAGTCCTATCCACAGCAATCAGAGAAGAAAAAGAAATAAAATGAATCCAAATTGGATGGTAAGAATTTAAATTGTCACTTTTTGAAGATGATATGGTACTGTATATAGAGAACCCTAAAGTCTCCACCCAAAAACTTTTAGAACTAATAAATGAATTCAGCAGAGATGCAGGATAAAAGATTATTATATAGAAATCTGTTGCTTTTCTATACACTAATAATGAACTATCAAAAAGAGAAAGTAAAAAAAAAACTATCATGGCTAAAAACATATAAAAAATAAGATACTTAAGAATAAACTTAATCGAGGAGGATAAAAGCTTATAGCCTGAAAACCATAAAATGTTGTTAAAGGAAATGGAAGATGATACAAAGAAATGGGAAGATATCCTGTGCTCTTGGATTGGAAGAATTAACATTGTTAAAATGGCCATACTATCCAAATCAATCTACAGATTTAATGCAATCCCTGTCAAAGTACCAATGACATTTTTCACAGATCTAGAACAAAAAAAACTAAAATGCATATATAACCACAAAGACATAGAATTGCCAAACTAAACCCATCTTGAGAAAAAAGAACAAAGCTGGAATTATCAACCTCTCAGACTTCAAACTAAACTACAAAGCTAGTGTAATCAAAAGAGTATTGTACTGGCACAAAAACAGACACATAAATCAATGGAACAGAAGAGAGAATCTGTAAATATACCCACACAGCTATAGTCAATTAATATACAACAAAGGAGCCAAAACTATACAATGGAGGAAAGACAGCCTCTTCAATAGCAGTGCTGGGAAAACAGGACGTCTACATGTAAAATAATGAGATTAGAACATCTTCTCACACCATATACAAAAATAAACCAAAATGGATTAAAGGCCTAAATGTAAGACCTGAAACCATAAAACTCCTAGAACAGAACATGGCAGAACACACTTTGACATAAATCGTAGCAATAATTTTTTAAGTCTGTCTCCTAAGGCAAAAGTAATAAAAGCAAAAATTTAAAAATGCAACCTGACTAATCTTAAAAGCTTTTGAAGAGCAAAGGAAACCATTGACAAAATGGAAAGAAAACCTACTGAATGGGAGAAAATATTTGCAAAATGATATCACCAACCATAGATTAATATACAAAATATATAAACATCTCATACAATGCAATATCAAAAGAAACAAACAACCCAATCAAAAATGGGCAGAAGTTCTGAACAGACATTTTTCCAGAGAAGACATAAAGATGTCCAATGGGCACATGAAAAGATGTACAACATTATTAATTATTAGAGAAACATAAATCAAACCACAATGAGATATCACCTCACACCTGTCAGAATGGTTATCATCAAAAATACTACAAATAACAAACATTGACAAGGATGTAAACAAAAGGGAACACTTGTACAATGTTGACAGGAATGTAACTTGGTACGACCACTATGAAAAACAGTATAGAGGTTCCTCAAAAAGTTAAAAATAGAACTACCATATGATCCAGCAATTCTACTCCTGGGTATACATCAGGAAAAAATGAAAGCAGTAATTAAAAAAGATGCATGCCTCCCAATGTTCATAGCAGCACTATTAACAATAGCTAAGATATGAAAGCAACCCAAGTATACATCAACTGACTACTGGATAAAGAAGATGTGAGATTATCTATCTATCTATCTATCTATCTATCTATCTATCTATCTATCTATATATATATATATGATGTGGTTCATATATATATATATATCTTATTTATAAAATAAGATATTACTCAGCCATAAAAATAAATGAAATTTTGCCATTTTCATCAATGTGGATAGACCTAGAGAATATTATGCTTAGTGAAATAAGATAGAGAAATACAAATACTTTATGACAACACTTTATGTGGCATCTAAAAGATAAAATGCACAAATGTATATAATAAGACAGAAACAGACTCACAGATATAGAAAAGAAACTAGTGATTACCAGTGAGGAAAGGGAAGATCAGAGGGGCAAGATAGATGTATGGGATTAAGAGATACAAACTATTATGTGTAAAATAGAAAAGCAATAAGCATATATTGTATAGAACAGGGAATTATAGTCATTATTGTGTCATAACTTTCAATGGATTATAATCTAAAAATACTGAATCACTATTCTGTATACAAGAAACTAATATAGCATAGTAAATCAAAAGTACTTCAATAAAAAATTAAAATAAATAAAAAATAGAGACCAGAAAAATAAGAGAAAAGGTCAATGAAACTAAGAGCTAGTTTTTTTAAAAAAACGATAAAATTGATGAATATTTACATATACTAAGAAAAAAAGATAGAGGACCAAAATAAATAAAATCAGAAATGAAAGAAGAGACATTATAACTGATACAACTGAAATATAAAGAATTATGTGGGAGAATACTATGAATAATTACATACCAATAAATTGTATAACTGAGAAAAAATGGATAAATTCTCAGAAACATTCAAACAATCAAGACTGAATCATGAAGAAATAAAAAATCTGAATAGATCAATGATGAATAAGGTGACTGAATAGTAATCAGAAAACTTACAACAAAGAAAAGCCCAAGACTAGATAGTTTCACTGGTAAATTTTAGCAAACATTTAAAAAAGAATTAACACCAAACCTTCCTAAAAAATAAAGGGAAAGAAACACTCCCAAACTCATTTTATTAAGGCAGCATTATTCTGATACCAAAGCCAGAGAAGGACACTATAAAAAAAAAAGAAAACTACAGGCTAATATCCCTGATGAAAGATATACTGTGTTCTTGGATTGGAAGAATCAGTATTGTTAAAATGATAATACTGCCCACCTACTGATTCAATGCAATTCCTATCAAATTACCAATGGCATTTTCAGAGAACTAGAACAAATAATTTTAAAATTTATGTGGAAACACAAAGGACCCTGAATAGCCAAAGCAATCTTGAGAAAGAAAAATGGAGCTGGAGGAATCATGCTCCCTGACTTTAGACTATACTACAAAGCTACAGTCATCAAAAAACTATCATACTGGCACAAAAACAGACACACACAAATTGAAAGATATATCATGTTCATGAATTGGAAGAATTAATATCACTAAAATGACCATACTACCTAAGGCAATCTACAGATTCAATGTAATCTCTATCAATATACCAATGGCATTTTTCACAGAACTAGAACAAATAATTCTAAAATTTGTATGGAAACACAAAACACCCCAAATAGCCAAAACAATTGAGAAAGAAACAAAAAGATGAAGGTACCATGCTCCTTGAGTTCAAACTGTACTACAAAGCTGCAGTAATCAAAATAGTATGGGAAATGAGAGCCCAGAAATAAACCCACACACTTATGGTCAATTAATGTACTACAAAGAAGGCAAGAATATACAATGGAGAAAAGACAGTCTCTTCAATAAGTGGTGCTGGGAAAACTGGACAACTACATGTAAAAGAATGAGATTAGAACATTTTCTCACACCATATGCAAAAATAAACTCAAAATGGATTAAAGACCTAAATGTAAGACCAGATACTATAAAACTCCTAGAGAAAAACATAGGCTGAACAACTTTGACATAAATTTCAGCAATAGTTTTTTTTTGTATCCATCTCCTAAAGAAAATAAAAACCAAAATTTAAAAAATGGAACCTAACTAAAATTAAAAGCTTTTGCACAGCATAGGGAACCATTGACAAAATGAAAAGACAACCTACTGAATTGAAGAAAATATTTGCAAATTATATGATTGATGAGGCATTAATATCCAATGCAAATAAATAGCTGATACAATTCAACATCAAAAAAACAAACAATCTGATTAAAAAATGGGCAGAAGAACTAAATAGACATTTTTCCAGAGGCAAAATGTAGATGGCAAACCAAATTCAACAGAACATTAAAGACATCATAATGATCAAGTGGGATTTATCTCTGGGATGCAAGAATGTTTCAACATATGCAAATCAGTAAATATGATGTACCACATTAATATAATAAATGTTAAAAACCATATAATCATCTCAATAGATTCATAAAAATAATTTGACAAAATACAATCTCCTTTCAGGATAAAAACTCTCAACAAATTAGGTATAGAAGGACCATACCTCAGTATATAAAAGGCCATGTATGAAAATCATAAGGGGAGAAATAACACAGGGTGCTCATTCTTATCACTCTTATTTAACATAGTACTGGAAGTCTTAGCAAGAGTAATCAGGAAAGAAAAAAGAAAGAAAGAAAGAAATAGCACCCAAATTGGAAAGTAAGAAGTAAAATTGACTTTGTTGACAGACAATATAATCTCATATATAGAAAGTCCTAAAGATTACACACACACACACACACACACACACACACGCAAAACAGTTAGAACTAATCAATGAATTCAATAAAGTTGCAAGATAAAAATCAATATATGAAATAAAATCATATATGAAACAAAATCAATATATGAAATGCTTCATTTACAATAGCATCAAAACAAAACAAAAAACTTAAGAATAAATTTAACCAAGGAGGTTTAAAATCTGTACACTGGAAACTATGACTGATGAAAGATATTGAAGAAGACAAAAATAAATGAAAAGATATCTTGTTCATAGGTTGGAATAATGAATATTTTTAAAATAAGCATACTATCCAAAGCCATCTACAGATTCAATGTAATCCCTATCAAAATTACAATGACAGTTTTCACAGAAATAGAAAAATTAATCCTAAAATTTGTACAGAACCACAAAACACCCTGAAGAGCTAAGCAATTTTCAGAAAGAAGAACAAAGGCTGAGACATCACACTTCCTGATTTCAGACTATACTTCAAAGTTATATTATATTTAAAACAGTAGGGTACTGGCATAAAAATAGACACATAGACGACAAATGGAACAGAATCAAGAGCCCAGAAATAAACCCTTGCATATACAGTAAACTAATATTTGACAAGGGAGATAAGAATACTCGATGGAATATAAATAGTTCATTCAAAAAATTGTGCTCAAGAAACCAGATAATCACATGCAGAAGAATAAAATTGGACCCCTATTTCATACCACTTACAAAAATTAACCTGAAAAGGATTAAAGACTTAAACATAAGATATGAAACCTTAAAATTCTAGAAGAAATCCTAGAAAAAAGAAGCTCCTTGACATTGGTCTTTACAACAATATTTTGGATATGACAAAAGCACAAGCAACAGAAGCAAAAGTAAACAAGCAGGACTATATCAAACTGAAAAGCTTCTTCACAACAAAAGAAGTGACTGACAAAATAAAAAGGTAATCTACAGAACAAGAAAAAACATTTGCAAACCAACTATCTTCTAAGGAGTTAATACTAAAATATATAAAGAATTCATACAATTCAACAGCAAAACAACAAATAATCCAATTAAAAATGTCAGAGGACCTGAATAGACATTTTCCACAAAGGATATACAAATGGTCAAAAGGTACATGAGAAAATGCTCAACATCAATGATCATGAGGGAAATGTAAATCAAAATCACAATGAGAAATATTCCTCAAACGTGTTGAATGGCTATCTTTAAAAAGACAAGTGATAACAAGGTTGGTGAGGATGTGGAGAAAAGAGAATCCTTGTACATTGTTGGTAGAAATGTAAATTGATACAGCCACTATGAAAAAAGTATGGAGGGTACTCAAAAAAGTAAAAATAGAATTACTGTATGATCCAGCAACCCCCCTTCTGGGTATATATCAAAAAGAAATGAAATCAGTATCTCAAAGAGATATCTACACTCTTACGTTCATTGAAGTATTATTCACAGTAGCCAAGATACAAAGTGCCCACTGGTGGATGAATGGATAAAAAAGATATGCGAGATATATATATATATATATATATATATCTCACACAACACAGAATATGAATCATGAGAAAGAAGGAAGTCCTGGTTTTTGTGACAACATGGATGAAACTTAAGGGCATTATACTAAGTGAAATAATTCAGACAGAGAAAGACAAATGTTGAATGATATCACTTTTATGTGAAATCTACAAAAATCTGAACTCAGGAACAGAGAGTAGAATGGTGGTTGTCAGGAGAGATATTGATCAAAAGGAACAAACTTTCTGTTATAAGATAAATAAGTTTGGGGGATCTAATGTACAGAATGATGATTACATTTAATAATGTGTACTGTATACTTGAAAGTTGCTGAGAGAATATATCTTAAATGTTCTCACCACACAAAAGGGTAATTATGTGAGTTGATGAAGTTGTTAACTAACCCTATTGTGGTAATCATTTTTTAATATATGCTTGTACAGAATCATCACTTAGTACACCTTAAACTTACACAATGTTATGTGTCAATTAATCTCAATAAAGCTAGAATAATAATAATAAATAATACATTTAAAATTCTTCTTCATCCTCAGTTGGGGCCTACTGTAAATGAGAAATCTATAGTCCAAGAAGGTTATCACATTCCTTCTTCTCCCTTAGTCTGACCTAAGGTTTCACTCCCCTCACTTCCCATTCATTGTAATCTAAGCTTGTAACCCTAACAGGTTCAAAGAGGTGGGATCAGGAAGGAAAAATTAGGAATCAAGAAAACTTCTTATTTAAGTAGAACTAATGTAATATGACTTCCTGCTCTCTGAGCTAAGCAGGTGTTTAAAGCTAATTCTTTATCTCACTATTGAATGGTTCCATGGGTTCTTGCCTCGAATGTCAAGATAAGGGCTTTGAGAAGGCAAATTTCCACGAGGACTCTACCTAGGAGGTCCTAGGTAAGAACACTTTTCTTAGTCCTACCTAAGAAACACTTAGTTCCTCGTGCTTAAGAAGAACTCAAGGGAGAATATCAGGCACGTCGCATTCGGCTGTGATTCTGTTTCTTGTCCTGACTCTCTCGGAACAGAAGTTATCTGATAAAGGTCTGCTTCCAACCTACAAGTCTGGCTTCCAAGCCAGACTTGAGACCTTAATATAACTGTGACTTTCCAATGCTTTCAGAAAGGGTGCCTCTCTGTAAAGAGCTTCCTAATTCATTAAGTGGGATAGTCATTGAGATGTTATAGTAGATCTGAATCTGAGAGACCTGTAGCTGGAGGTTGGAGGGAGACTTGCTTTTCCTTGGATACCCTTAGATACTGGTCCTCTTCCTCCTCGCACCACCCCCGCCCCTCCCCCGCTTTCCTCCTTTCCTCCCTTCCTTCCCTTTCTTCTTTTCTTTCTCCTCCTCCTCCCCCTCTCTTTCCTCCTCCTCCTTCTCCTTCTTCTCCTTCTTCTCCTTCTTCTCCTTCTTCTCCTTCTTCTCCTTCTTCTCCTTCTTCTCCTTCTTCTCCTTCTTCTCCTTCTTCTCCTTCTTCTCCTTCTTCTTCTTCTTCTTCTTCTTCTTCTTCTTCTTCTTCTTCTTCTTCTTCTTCTTCTTCTTCTTCTTCTTCTTCTTCTTCTCCTCTCTCTCTCTTCCCATTCAAAAATTATTTTTTATATATACACACACTCAGAACCAGGGTCAATAAACACCAGTGACATTTTAACATCATATTCTCAAACAACTAAACCGGATTTGAAAATTGAAAGAAAAAACAAACACTAAGTATATTTGACTTCTCTTTCTGTGTTGTGGGAGATGTATTTTCCTCTGGCTAGTCATTTCCCCCTGAGTCTCTTTATTACTCAGCAGTGCTTTTGGGCAGGATTTAAAACAGACTAGGGACTACTCTCTCACACATGATCTATATCTAGTCCTTGTGAAACACACAAATCCTTTGTCCTATTGAACTCTGCATGCATAGACCCAACCCAATGCAATGAACTTAACCCTAGGATTAGCAGCTAGGCTGCCTAACTCCAACCCTTTAAATTTCTCAGGAGGAAGTTTAAAAAAAAAACAAAAAACACTTTACCATTTCACTCATTCTGCATGCATCATATATTAAGATCTCTGAATAGTCTCCTTGTAATACCCTCATTAGATAATTGGAGGTGGTACATTCATAGCCAAATTCTCTTCAGAATTCTTCATGAGTCTTCCTGTTGTGTCAGTCAACTTTTTACACTCTTGATGTGGATAACGTATTTTAGAACCATGTAACTACTTTTGGCTATCCATTTTGAAACACCTAAAAGTGTTCTATCTTCCACCTCCCTTTGCTATCTGATGGCTATTGCCTTAAAGTCTCAGCCAAAACATGGCTTTTAACATCCTGTTATTAAGGGTTTGAGAAAAGGAGGGAAATAATCAGAATTATGTTGACAAGGAATTACTCTGGTTGTTCTGCTTTAAAATAGATTGTAGTGGTGGAAGAAAATGTGGAAGCACAAAAAGCTTTTAGAGTAGTCCAAGTGAGAAGACTAGAGCTGTAAAAAGAAGTTACATGCCATATATATTTTCAAGGTAGAATCAGCCATCTCATAAATGATACGAAAAGTGTGAGGAAAAGAAAGGAGTCAAGGGTAACTTCTAGATTTTTATCCTGAGCAATTAGATGAGGGGAATGTCATTAACTAAATACTGGGGAGACAAAGTGTTTAGAGAGGTAAAGTATTAAGAGTTCATTTTAGACATGTTAAGTTTGAAATGACTATTAAATATCCAGGTAGGAATGTCAAAGGGCTAATTGGATGTAAAAGTCTAGTCCTCAAGAGAAGTCTAGACATCAGGGCTAAAAATATGTATTTGTACATAATCAACATTTAGGAGATACTGAAAACTGTGAGATCAAGTAGTGTTACCTTGGAACTGAGTGCAGCTAGAGGAGAAAAGAGAGCAAAGAATTTAGTAGCCTTCAGGCACTTCAAAATTCACATGTTACGAAAATGAGGAGGAACTAGCAAATAAGAATTAGAAGGAATGACCACTTAGGTAGATCCCAAGGTCTCTAAAAGGGGAAGCAATTAGGGGAGGGTCATTAGGTGAAATGGTGAAATGCATAATATCCCATTTCCAGATATTTAAAACTTAAGCATTGAGTTATACTGAGTTAATTTTTATATAAATATGAGTTTACCTGATGTTTATTTTTTGGCCTATAGTTGTTAAAATCTACAGAATCATTTGTTAAAAATGCTGCCCTTCCATCATTAATTTATTTTGCACCTGGGTAAAATTTTAGTAGGGCATACCTATGTAAATCTATTTTGGGGTTTTTCACAGTGTTCCATTGATATATGTGTCTATCCCTATGTCAACACCACAGTCTTGACTGTTGTAGTTCTATAATCAGTCTTATGATCAGATTAATTCTTCCTACTTTAGTCTTCTTTTCAAAATTATTTTAGCTATTTTAATACTTTTACCTTTCCATGTAAATTTTAGAATAATCTTGTCTACATTTGTAAAATATATGGCTGGGGGTTGATAGAAATTTGACTTAGGAATTGAGCTATAGGTTTTCCTATATATCTTTTTGAAGAGAATACAAATATTTATAATGTTTAGTATCCCAATCCATGAGCACAAAATGTCTTTTTATTTCTTTAGATCTTCTTTGATTTATTTAATCAGTGTTTTGCAGTTTGTAGTATACAAGTCACATACATGTTGGATTAACCCCTAAGTTTTTATTTATTTGAGTAGTAATGTATTTTTTATTTCAACATACACATGTTCCACTGCAGTATCTAAAACTACAATTGATTTTTGTACTACATGTATCTTGTATCTTGAAATCTTTCTCAGTTCACTTATTACTCCTAAGAACTGTTATATAGATGCATTGGGTTTTATCAGTATAGACAATCAAGTCATTTGTAAATAGGGATAGTATTATGTATTTAATTATTACATAAATAAATTTTAAATCTTTTTTTTAATTTAATTTAATTTATTTATCTTTGGCTGCGTTGGGTCTTCATTGCTGCACACAGGTTATCTCTAGTTGTGGCAAGCAGGGGCTACTCTTCGTTGTGGTGCATGGGCGTCTCATTGTGGTGGCTTCTCTTGTTGCAGAGTACGGGCTCTAGGCATGCAGTCTTCAGTAGTTGTGGTGCATGGGCTTATTAATTGCTCCGTGGCATGTGGAATCTTCCTGGACCAGGGCTCAAACCCGTGTTCCCTGCATTGGCAGGCAGATTCTTAACCGCTGCGCCACCAGGGAAGTCCCTAAATCTTATTTTATATAAATTTAAAAATAAAAGAATTTCAACTTGAAGGAGGCAGCCCATATAGTTGTTGGTTTAACGCACAATATTTCAAAAAGAAAAGTAGAAAAGATAAATGAAACTAAAAGCTGGTTCTTTGAAAACATAAACAAAATATCAAAACTTTTAGCCAAACTCATCAAGAAAAAGGAGAGAGGTCAAATCAATAAAATCAGAAATGAAAAAGGAGAAGTTACAATGAACACCACAGAAATACAAAGGACCATAAGAGATTACTACAAGCAACTATATGCCAATAAAATGAACAGCTTAGAAGAAATTAACAAATTCTTAGAAAGGTACAATCTCCCAAGACTGAACCAAGAAGAAATAGAAAATATAAACAGATCAATTACCAGTACTGAAATTGAATCACTAATTTTAAAACTCCCAACAAACAAAAATCCAGGACCAGATGGATTCAAATATGAATTCTACCATTTAGAGAAGAGATAACACCTATTCTTCTCAAATTATTCCAAAAAACTTGCAGAGGAAGGAACATTTCTGACCTTGTTCTATTTGGCCTCTATCACCCTGATACCATAACCAGGAAAAAGGGTCACAAAAAAGAATAATTACAGGCCAATATCACTGATGAACATAGACACAACAGTCCTCAACAAAATACTAGCAAACAAACTCCAACAATACATTAAAAGGATATACACCATGATCAAGTGGGATTTATCCCAGGGATGCAAGATTTTTTCAATATCCACAAATCAATCAATGTGATATACCACATTAACAAATCGAAGAGTAAAAACCATATTATCATCTCAATAGATGCAGAAAATGATTTTGATAAAATTCAACAACGATTTATGATAAAAACTCTCCAGAAAGTGGGCATAGAGGGAGCATATCTCAACATAATAAAGGCCATATATGACAAACCCAGTTATCATCATACTCAACAGTGAAAAGCTGAAAGCATTTCCTCTAAGATCAGGAAAAAGACAAGGATGCCCACTCTCACTACTTTTATTCAACATAGTTTTGGAAGTCCTAGCCACAGTGTTCAGAAAAGTAAAAGAAATAAAAATAATCCAACTTGGAAAAGAAGTAAAACTGTCACTGTTTGTAGATGACATGATGCTATACATAGAAAATCCTAAAGTTGCTACCAGATAATTACTGAAGCTCATCAATGAATTCAGTAAAATTGTGGATACAAAATTAACAGATAGAATTAACATATAGAAATCTGTTGCATTTCTATATACTAACAACAAAATATCAGAAAGAGAAATTAAGGAAACAATCCTATTTACCATCACATCAAAAAGAATAAAACACCTAGGAATAAACCTACCTAAGGAGGCCAAAGACCTGTAGTCTGAAAACTATAAGACACTGATGAAAGAAATTGAAGATAACACAAACAGATGGAAAGATATACCCTGTTCTTGGATTAGAAGAATAAATATTGTTAAAATGATCATACTACCCAAGGCAATCTATAGATTCAATGTAATCCCTATCAAAATACCAATGGCATTTTTCACAGAACCAGAACAAAAAGATTGTAAATTTGTATGGAAATACAAAAGACCCTGAATATCCAAAATAATCTTCAGAAAGAAAAATGGAGCTGGAGGAATCATTCTCCCTCACTTCAGACTACACTGCAAAGCTACAGTAATCAAAACAGTATGGTACTGACACAAAAACAGACATATAAATCAATGGACCAAGATAGAAAACCCAGAAACAAACCCATGGACTTATGGTCAATCAGTCTCTGACCAATAAGGCAAGAATATACAATGGAGTAAAGAGAGTCTCTTCAATAAGTAGTGCTGGGAAAACTGGACAGAGAGGAGAATGAAAACTGGATATATAAGAGAATGAAATTAGAACATTCTCTAATAGCACATACAAAAATAAACTCAAAATGGATTAAAGACCAAAGTATAAGATCATATACTGTAAAACTTCTAGAGGAAAACACAGGCAGAACACTCTTTGACATAAATTGCAGCAATATTGTTTTGAATTCACCTCCTAGAGTAATGGAAACAAAAGCAAAAATAAACAGATGGAACCTAATTAAACCTAAAAGTTTTTACACAGTAAAGGAAATCATAAACAAAATGAAAAGAAAACCTATGGTCTGGGAGAACATATTTGCAAACAATGCTGCCAGCAAGAAATTAATTTCCAAAATAAACAAACAGGTCATACAGCTTAACATCAGAAAAACAGCTCCATCAAAAAATGAGCAGAAGACCTAAATAGATATTTCTCCAAAGAATACATACAGATGGGAAACAGGCACAGGAAAAATGTTCAATATTGCTAATTATTAGAGAAATGCAAATCAAAATTACAATAAGATATCATCTCACACCGGTCAGAATGGCCATCACTAAAAAGTCTGGAGAGGGTGTGAGGAAAAAAAGTACATTCCTACACTGTTGGTGGGAGTGTAAATTGGTAAAGCCACTATGGGAAACAGTATGGAGGTTCCTTAAAAAACTAAAAATAATTACCATATGATCCTGCAATCCCAATCCTGGGTATATATCTGGAGAAAACACTAATTCAAAAAGATACAAGTGCCCCTATATTCAGTGAAGCACTATTTATACAGACAAGACATGGAAGTAACGTAAATGTCCATCAACAGAGGAATGGATAAAGAGGATGTGGTATATATAAACAATGGAATATTACTCAACCATAGAAAAGAATGAAATAATGCTATTTGCAGCAACATGGATGGACCTAGAGATTACCATACTAAGTGAAGTTAAGTCAGACAGAGAAAGGCAAATATCACATGATATCACTTATATATGAAATCTAAAAAAAAAAAAAAAAGATACCAATGAACTTATTTACAAAACAGAAATAGACTCATAGAAATAGAAAACAAACTTACGGTTACCAAAGGGAATAGAAGGGGGTGGGGAAAAAATAAATTTGGAGTTTGGGATTAATATATACACACTAGTATATATAAAATAGATTAAAAAACAAGGACTTACTGTATAGCACAGGGAACTGTATTCAATATCTTGTAATAACCTACAATGGAAAAGAATCTGAAAAGGAATATATATATATATTCAGTTACATGTACATGTCGATACATAAAACTGAATCACTTTGCTGTACACTGGAAACTAACACAACTTTGTAACTTAACTATACTTCAAAAAGAAAATGGTTAAAAATAAATAAATAAGAATATAGCACAATATTTCATGCCCTGCAAGATAGCATCTGGTACTCCCAATGTGTTTTCTTATCAGTGATGCTTTAGCTAAGACTATAAAGGATCAATATAGCATTTTATAAAGCTAGAAGAAAATTCCTTACTACTTTGTCAGTTAGTATATATCCATGTTATCCTATTATTGAAAGAATAACAATGTGTCCCTGAGTCAGTACTAGGAGAGAATTCTCATTTAAAAAATAAATTAAAAGAAAAAGATGTAAAGAGTTTCAGTTACTTCAGAAACAGAAAGAAGAAAATATATAATTTTGCTTCACCATCTGCATTCATCTATTTGCTCTACAAAGGACACAATCTGATGGAAAAAGTTGTTCAGATCCAGCCCTGACATACTCCCCAATTAACTCTACCAGTGCTTTCAAAAATGAACTTTGATTTTGCCCATTTAATGAACAAATCCAATCAGACACCCTGTATAGAAAATGGAAAACAGGTGTCCTTGAGAATGATAACTAATTGTGGAGGGGGCTTGTAAAGCATACCACTATAGAAGTTGTTTTATATTCAATCTCACCACTGGATTTTTTTAGTGGATTAATACCAGGTTTTCTTTGTCCTATGACAAACTTCCGGTTCAGACTGTCAGGAGACAATCCATCACACTGGAATACTATTACCTTTCAACTGAGTCTATGGAATCAGATTCATGAGAAAATAAGTGGCTGTTGTTCAAATTACCTCCATTTGATGGAAAGCTGAGGAATCACCCACTTATATAAGCATGAATTTCTTGTGTGAAATGGTTTGTTTGAGGTGCCTTTGAATACTAATGCTGAGCGAATAGAAGCTGAATAATTTTCTCTATGTTCAAGTCAACAAGGTAATACACTGCATTGTAGAATCAGAGGGTCAAACACAGATCACTGGAATGGGACATTGGATCATATAGTATAGGCTTTGTAAAATCTTAATCCCAGCATTCCCCTAAATCCTACTAGAATCAAAAACCAATTGTTTATATATAGGTATTGAGGTACATGATTGCTATATAACTAGGGAAATTCGCCTGACAAACTCCTCATCACCTCTCAATCCCTAGTTCATATTTCAACTTCTCCATGAACTTTTTTAATTCTCCACTACTTATCTCTCCCTTCTCTGCTTGCACAGATTCACATCACTTTGATGGCACCTATTCACATTTTCCTACAATCATCCACTTACAAGTCTATTGCTCACAATCTATAAATTTAATCACTACTCTATTCCCAGAGCACAGGTTAGTCCTACAACATAATGGGTCTCTCTAATCATCTCTAGAATGAATAACTGAATAAATATAGCCATGTGACAAGGTGTAAAGAATCATGCTGTGAAGGCAGCATTTAGCTCACAGCCCCTAGTTAAGTCTTCAACTTATTTTGCTGATAACCACCAAGGAGGTATATAACCTTGTGCTGTCCTACTGTAGTGGATACTATTGGTATCTTTCCCTGAACACTTTTACTATTTACTATGTCTTGTACACACACACACACCCTAATCCCAACCTCAGTTGCTGTGAATGTTGGCTGAGAATAACTCACAGCTGGTATCTTCACCAAAGAAGGAACACATCCCCCTGAAACACTGCAGACCTGACTTATAGCCAGAGACAAAGGGAAAGCAAGGGAATTCAAAGGGCTAGACCTCTGAACTCAAGGTGGGATAGGCTCTGTGGTACCATATGTGTTCCAGAGCTTCCCTAAGAGATAAGACTGAAGCCAATCTCCAGATGAGACTTAATTTTTGCTTCCTTTCTTCCTCTCCAATCCTGTTTTGCTCACTTCCCTCCTGCTTTAGTGAATCACTTGAAGAAGAATCTCCATCTCAGGTTCTACAGTACTTCAGGGTAATTTGACCCAACATAGCTGGTACTGGAAGTTGTTCTTAGAAGCAGACTTTGTGGCCGGAATTCTGAAGTGGTTCACTTGCTGGCTGGATGGCAAGGAGGGCCTATCAGTGGTGGTGGGTGTTCTATTTATAGGTCAGGGCATGCTCTAAGGTGCAACTGCTAAAAACTTCATCTTTTCTAGACCCAGAAGGGACACAGGCAAACGGGAAGCAAGCACTAGCTTGTACAATGTCTTGAGTTTGCAAGATCAGGGAGAAACAGCAACTCTAAGGACTATGAAATTTGGTGGCTGTGCTAAAACGCCACTGATTCATTGAAGAGAGAAAGTGACAAGCTCAAACCTATTAATCAACAATTTAAAGCAAAGTGTGAGAGTCAGAGGGCAGCATTTAAAACGATGCTCACCTCCTGCAGCCAGAAGATAGACATAGAAAATCAGTCACAGGACATAAGTGGAAGAGAAGCAGAGCTTCAGAGAAAGCTGAGTTCTCAGCCCTGGCGAGTCTTGCATGCTGTAGCAAGAGCTTTTATAGGGAAGAAATAGGATCCTGAAACCTGAGATGGGGATGTCTGGATAGATGAAAATCATGCTACCTAACTAACAGAACCAGAATAGGGTTTCTTTAATAATTCAATGTCAGAATCCATGGAAATTATTTAACTATACTTGGGACATGGGATGCACTTGAAAACATGGCTGGTAGTATTTTTCACTTAGACAAATAAGGTCTGGTCTTCTTTTAAATTTTTCTTTTGGGCAGAACTAATTTGGAAAGATGACACGGGATGTGTTGGCAATTATTTTAATCTAAAACTTTTAAATGAGAAAGCTCTAGATTACACTGACCAATACAGTAGACTGGAACCACATCTGGTTATAAATTAATTATAGTTAATTAAAATTCAATAAAATTTTAAAATTAGTTGCTCAACTGCACTAGGTACATTTCAATTGCTTTGCTCAATAACCACACGAAGCCACATGCAGCTCCTCTGATGGAAAGTGCAGATAGAGGATGTTTCCATCATCACGGAGCACTGCTCCAAATCATACAAATTTCACAAAGTAAAAGAAGGTTCTTCTCTGAAAGTGATTTATATGTATAGTAGCTAACAGCACTTATGCCTACATCGGGGTGTGTGGACCTTAATTGTATTGCCTTTTTGTTCTTCACAGACTGAAATTTAAATGAAACAATCCTTGCAGAACTTTGATCTTGTTGGGTGTGACAAGAAGTGTTAGCCTACACAGTGTCATTAATGAGAATATCACTTATAAGATCTCTATAGTCATTAAAAAACATTTACATTATACTGTCTGCTAATTTTCATTGGGATTTTCCCTAATTATAATAATGCAGTTCTTCAGCTATAATTTGAATATAGTGACAATGCAGAGGCCAACTTGATCGTTTTTCATTTGTTTTGTAATACCATATTAATTCTTTTCCCATTTAATACTTTCTACCATCAATTTTAAATTCTGCCAGCAATTTCCTATATATAGTTTGCAGTCCTTATGCCATTTACAAATGATCACATTCTTTCAACGTAAGTGATCATATCTCAAATTTAATTTCATCAAGAATAATGTCTGCCTTTCCTACTTCTTTGGCATTTATTCACATTATCTTGAACTGTTGACGTGCAACTGCTGTTACTAGTTGAAGGATAAACTTATTTAACAACAGATAGGCTCTGTGGTTGGCAATATTATAAACTACAGAAGTAATACAAGATTTTGCTTCTTTTTCTGTTTGAAAATGATAAGACTAATCCTGTCTCTATTCTTTTCTCTAATCCAGTCTGGTTTTAAGAGCTGTTCTGTATAATCATTATTCATTAATTGTACAAACTTATATTAAACAGCTGTACTGTACTATTAGTAGGACAATTATATTCAAAATTCCAAAATCAGAACTTTTTTCTAAAAATTACTGGATGCTAAATTGGTCATTTGACTATATTTTTCATTTCCGCAGTTATTTTGTTGTAACTTATGCAGGGCCACAGCACATAGTAGATGTGATCCTTGCCTTTGGTCAGTGATAGGTCACAGGTAGATACTAATCTATAGGATAAATATCCCAAATTTATATGTTGCATATTAAGGTCAAAAATTAAAATACAGAAAAGTATAAAAAATATATTGCAAAAAATTAGATGAAATAGAAACAGATTAAATGTTCATTCTCATCATGGTTTCTTGTTTTGATGGGTGGGGTGTAAACATGAGAAATCGCTGATGTGCAAAATCTCAAAAAAAAAAACCCAAACAGGAATTGAACAACTTTATATCGAGCTCCCTCCAAACCCACAAAATGTAGTCAAGTATAGATTTAACAAAGAAACTTGACCTGTTGGTTTAAATAATAATTGTCTGCATGGTGTGATTTAACAACTACTGATCCATCAGGCCAAACTAGGTTTTGCTGCAGTAATAAATAACCCAATAATCTTAGTGGCTTGTAACACAGTTTTATTTCTGGTCAGGATTCATGTCTATCAGGCATCAGCAACTGCTTTGCTCTACAACATCCTCACTCCAGGACCCAAGCTTGTGGAGCAGCCTTTGTCTGGAATATGCTTGTCCTGGTGGCAGAGGGAAGAAAGACATGGAAAACCACACACAGGCTCTTAAAGTTTCCCCAGCAAGTAACACATGCCACTTCCACCACACCTCATTGTCAACACCAGTCTTGTGCTCACTCCTAAGTTTAGTAGAACAGAGATGTATAAAACTCCCTCAAGGAGGGGCACAACAGGCAGAGGAAGCAAAATATTTGCTTAGAGTACTACAAACTACCCTAACTCCCAAGGTCAATTCATTCCAAAATGCCAAACACATGTTTTGCTGCACTGCCTGATTGTTTCCATGTCATCATATTATCTTAGCTGATTTCCATTAAAATTTAAATATGCTACTTTCTGAAAAGTCTTCAGCCTGAGCTCTGAATCTGAAGAGAAATTTGCAGTTTTCCTGCTGTTCTGCAACAGTGTTCCAATTCAGTTTACCACTAATAAAGCTGATATTTTAATTTGTTCCTAACTTCCATGTCTATTTCCTATTTCTCATATGGACAAGAAAATAGGAGGAAGAGGAGGTTGACTGATAGCCTGGGGCCCGACCTCTGTGTGACAGTCTCATTCACAGTGCCTTCTGATCAGAGAATGCTTTTCTCTGCAAAGGAAAGGCATCTGCAAGAGGATTTCACACAATTTATCCCATTTAATCCTCATAGGATCCCTGTCTAGTATTATTATTGTCATTTAACAGGTGATGATACTGAGACTCAGATAACCTAAGTCAATTGCTCAGAGCAGGGATTTAAATCTTTGCCCTGTCAGCAACTTCACCTTGCCCATTTCCTTTTGAGCCAAAAGTGTAAGAATCTTTTAAGACCCAGGTCTGATGTCATATTCTCATGGAAGCCTGCCTTGTTGTCTATCTCCCAAGCTAAGTTAGCACCATCCCTCCCAGCACTGTGTGATTATTTCCCCCACCAGACTATACGTTTCTTTAGGACAAGTAAGTTCTTATTTACCTTGTATCCTCAAGGCTTAGGACAGTGCCTGTCATGGGCCTCACCATTATTAAGATTAATAAAATGAATGAGTAAACGGTGCATGTAGTTTCAAGTTTGGTCAAAAAATGCTCAAATCAATGTACTAAATCAGATAGGGTACAAATACATTGAACCTAGATAGGACTGAATAATTGAAGGTAACTAATTGGAAATCAATTGACCTGGATCTTAATTGTGGCTCAGTCACTATCTACTATTGTCATGGTAGCACTTTAGCTTTCACAGCTATCAAGTAAAGGGGTAGGAGTTGTCAAAAGCACAAAAAAGATTCTTCCCAAAGAGGGGACAGCACAGGAAATAATATAAAAAATGAGAGGCCATGTTTTGGTGGAAAAACAAAAATTTTTTAAGGTCATTGGAGATTGAAATGAGATGGACATTAAGAAAGTGATATGGAAGAAGAAGCCAGATGGTGAAAGATTTCCTTTCCCAAATTATCTGTTAACAATGAGAAATTCATGAGGCAGTTTAACCCCCAGACCCAGGCAATTGCAGTCCCTACTCTAGACTCCAGGCTTCAGAAAGCCCTCTCTCTGGCTTTTGTCCAGCAGACCCCCTCCCCATGGGACAAGGGGTTTGCTGGGACAAGTGAATGCCCCCGTGGAGCCCAACTCCCAGCCTTTTCCCTGCCCCCTCACACTCCCAATCTCTACAGCCCCCTTCCATCCTTCCACTCTAAACTATACTCTAGGTATTCCTAACCCTTATCTTACTTGCCCAGATGCCCTCAAATCCACTTCCAGGGACTGCAAATTTCTTCCCTAGCTCCATACTCCCAAGCACAGACCATAGTACTAGTGTATGCATCTCTGGGCATGGGGAGAACCCAGGGGCTGCTGCTGGCTGACAGTAGGGTTGTGGGTAAAGATTAGATATCCAAATGTGAAGCAGAGCTGGAGTTCAAAGAGAAAGCAGGAAGAAAGTAAGGGAGTCACAGGTCACAGGCATGGCTTCTATCTGTACATTTACCTATGCAAATGTTAGGGGCAGGCTTGTAGGGAGGGCCCAGATTTTAACCATTTCTGATAATTTTTTTTTTTTTGCTATACGCGGGCCTCTTACTGCTGTGGCCTCTCCCGTTGCGGAGCACAGGCTCCGGACGCGCAGGCTCAGCGGCTATGGCTCACGGGCCTAGCCGCTCCACGGCATGTGGGATCTTCCCGGACCGGGGCACGAACCCGTGTCCCCTGCATCGGCAGGTGGACTCTCAACCACTGCACCACCAGGGAAGCCCCATTTCTCATAATTTTTTAAACTATAAGGATCACTTGATTCCTATAAATGATTAACATAGATATTTGCGCTTAAATTAAATTTTAGTGAACTAGTGAATGAAAAAATATTTTAGGGCCTCCCTGGTGTCACAGTGGTTGAGAGTCTGCCTGCCGATGCAGGGGACACGGGTTCGTGCCCTGGTCCGGGAGGATCCCACATGCCACGGAGCGGCTGGGCCCGTGAGCCATGGCCGCTGAGCCTGAGCGTCCAGAACCTGTGCTCCGCAATGGGAGAGGCCACAACAGTGAGAGGCCCGCGTACCGAAAAAAAAAAAAAAAAAAAAAAATTTTAGTGAACTACAAATTTTTTTTTACTAATTCCCGTGCTGAATTAGATTAATTGTTTCACCTGCACTTTCAAGAAAGTGGTCCTTCTGTCTTTTAAAAGTTTGTAAGTAAGAACACTAGCTATCCAATATGACAGGAAATCCACTCATCTTGCAAAGGCAGAACCTTAAGTCCTCAGGAGACGCCTCATCATAACAGTGAATGAATTTACAGTGAACAAGTATTTTCCTACTCCCTGACAGATTTCAATCTTGACTTTCTTCTAGAACTCAAATTCTTTTTTGTTTGTTTGTTTTTTATATTGTTTTTTCCTTCTTAAAAACAGCTTTATTGAAATGTAATTCATATACCACACAATTTGCCCATTTAATATGTGTAATTCAATGGTTTTTAGTATATCCCTAGAGTTGTGCAGCCATTACCACAAACAATTTTAGAACATTTTCATCACCCAAAAAAGAAACCCCATACACATTAGCAGTCACTCTATTTTCCCCCAAGACCCCCAGACCTAGGCAACCACTATTCTACTTTCTGTCTCTATAGATGTGACTACTCTGGGCATTTTATATAAATGGAATCATATAATATTTTTCCTTTTGTGACTTTTTTTTTCACTTAGCATAATGTTTTCAAGGTCCATACATGTGGTATTGGGTATCAGTACTTCATTCCTTTTTAAGGCCAAGTAATACCTACATTTTATCTATTCATCAGTTGATGGGCATTTGGGTTGTTTCAAATTTTGGCTGTTATGACTAATTCTGCTATGAACATTTGCCTACTCTGGGCACTTTGAGAGATGTCAATGCTATGGAAGAAAGGTAGGGTTCTGGGGCTAGTGTTCTTTCCCTTGCTGCCTTTTCACTCCTCTGCTCCAATAGATGAGAAACCCCCAACCACAGTTCTTGAAGCTTCTACAGAAGTGTTTCTTTTAGAGGCTTGCTTCTGGTTCTCTCTGTCAAGCTCTGTTCCTTGGTATTGGGCACAGGAACGCAAAAATGGGAAGGTCACCTCTTTCCCCAGCATCAAATTAGGAATGTTGAGTCCCCCAATGTGATTTCCACAGCAACTCCTTTATGGAACTCAAATTCTTGACCTTGGCTCTGCTGTGCTGAATCGATACTTTGCACAGCTACCTCCAGACTCAGCTCTAACTATAGATATTAGATTTTGGCATGCTGCAGAGGCTTCTTTTTATTTCCTTTCCATCCATGCCCAGCATCCAACACCAACTCCATCCCCTTCTTCAGCTTTATTATTTCCCTGTTGTCAGTGGCAGCTGGAGGTGCCTTACCTCCCTAAGCCTCCTAATATGACAGATCAAACATTGCAAATAGCAAACATCTAGTCATAAGAGAAATTAAGTTTTTTGCAAAATTTATCAACTTCTTCATGATGAACTATATCCTTTACACCTTGTTTTAAAAGAGGGTCTTAATTTTCTCCTTAATTCTCAGAGGACTAAGTCATACATTTGGAAGATGGAACAGGGCATCCCTTAACCAGGCAGCAACTGTACAGCTTACAGTAATTTTGGAGAAAAGAAGTAGCTGGAGAGTCACTGGGAAGTCACAGACGGGCTCTGTGAGAGCTTGATTTGCTTTAACATACTCTTGTGTAGCTGTCTCAACTGGCTTCAAAAAGACAGTTGTTGGAAATGTAGTTTATGATTCATCTAAAAGTATTCACTGAAGCATATGTTTCCTGGCTGTTAATAGTTATTTCGGAGAAAAAATAGGTTGTGTTTATTCATTCTTAAAATACTTTACATTCGATTGTGGTTGTAATTTTTGACTGCACAATCCATTCGATGGAAGAACAAGATAAGAAAGATGTCTGTGATTTTTATGGCTTCCTGTTTATTCACCAGGCTCCTAATTCCTTTTCGCCTACACAGTTACCAAGGGGAATTAAGGCTTCTGCTCAATCTGGCATGCAGAAATAACTTCTTCAAATATGTTTTGCTTTGTGATACTGAAAATGCATCACTGGTGTAACTTTTTAATCAAAACTTATTTCCAAAGTCATTTTAAAGCACAAATTAAACCAGTCTAGATAATGGGCCAATTTTAACATTAGACTGTCTTTCAGATACCCAGTGAAATGAAATGGAAGGCTGAATCTTAGCCCTTAAAACATCATTGGTTAAATGAAACAGGATCAGCCAATGGGGAGGTGAGCATAGTATTTCACAGCAGGGTGTGTTAGAGAATTCTGTCCTTAGTGATTCCAACCCAATTTTAAAAAATCAGTTTGAAGTAAATTCCATGTCAGAGACTTGGGAAACCTACTGATACTCATTAAAATTACTTCCTAAGAAGAATAGGGTGATCTTTAAGTAAAGAACATAAACCTTTGAAGGGAAAGCCAAAAATTGACTTTTAGTTTTCAAAATCAGCTTTATTGAGATCCATTGAGTTGATTTTTACTTGCTCATGAGGTGTCAGGCTTTAAAAGCTCCTAAGTGGACAAGATGGGTGCCTACATTTATCTCCATTCCAGGCACATGCTCCACTTCCCATTCTCTGTATTAAAGAGAAAAAAATCTTCCTGAGCTTAAAACCTGCAATGACAACAGCCCTGGCTTTGCTACAAAGCTGAACTGCAGAGCAGAATATTAAGTGCTAAGGGCTAAACCCACCCTAAGGTGATGACTCTTAGTTCATACTGAATTCAATTAGACCAGCTTCATTTTCATCATTAAATTATTTTGATGGGAGTCCTGTAGCCACTAAGGAAAGAGCCAGCCTTCAATATAATTCACAGAGGAAATGCCCTTGTTTAGTAAATCAAAAAGTAAGTGGAATTAGAAGGAACCTCTAGCTCATCTATCGCTCACCATCCCCACCACATCTTGGGCAAATGGATTTTATCATTCCTAAATCATGCTTGACAAACTGATATCACACCGCTCTCCTAAAGCAAGTCACAAGACAATTAGCCATTGCAAGGGTCTTAAGTAAGCTTGCACAAAATAAAGATAAAGGAATACCCGGTGGCCATTGTTGTCATAGCTGACTGACCTCCAAGAAGCTGAAGCATATTAATATTTAGCCCATATGAGTTATTTAGAAACCACTAGAATTTCCCAGTATGCTGGACACCTTACTGTATCCAAGAATGCCTGCCATTGAGAATTTGTGTATTCACAGAATACATGCAAACATGGCTTTCTCTGTAACTTAAGTCATAAATGACAAAGTAAACTTAAGTCCCACAGGTAGCCAACATTAAGGAAAATGTGTTAAAAAGTTTGTGACATATCAAAGGAAATGATTCTCTCAAATCCTCTGTGGAGTCAGGTAAAGTAATGTGAACAAAAAAGTGTATTAATACATACATACAGGCAGCCTGGCTATACCTACATGTGTAATATATAGCTACCCACACTGAAAATATGACTAACATTTACTATGTCCCAGAAATTTAGTAAGAGTTCTTGGATATAACATCTCTGGTAATCTGCATGATATTTATTCACATTATTTCACAAATGAAGAGGTTAAATGAGGGCTTCCCTGGTAGCGCAGTGGTCAAGAATCCGCCTGCGAATGCAGGGGACACTGGTTTGAGCCCTCGTCTGGGAAGATCCCACATGCCGCGGAGCAACTAAGCCCGTGTGCCACAACTACTGAGCCTGCACTCTAAAACCCGCGAGCCACAACTACTGAGCCCACGTGCCACAGCTACTGAAGCCCACACGCCTGGAACCCGTGTTCCATAACAAGAGAAGCCACCGTAGTGAGAAGCCCGTGCACCACAGCGAAGAGTTAGCCCCTGCTCGCCGCAACTAGAGAAAGCCCAAGCGCAGCAATGAAGACCCACTGCAGCCAAAAAAAAAAAAAAGAAAGACATGAGAGCATGCATTAAAAAAAAAAAAAATAGGTTAAATGATTTACCCAAAGCCACACAGCTAGAAAGTGATAAAACAAGGATCGGCCCTTTATCTTCTGATTTCAGATCTTGTACTCTTTCCCCTTTATCTTATATATTAAGTTAGGATATTCTACTTAATTAAAATTAGCCATTTATGGGTCACCAATTTTCCAAGGATTTAGAAAAATACACGTAATAATGAACCTATGATAATTGAAAACATACCCTCTGTGATGATCTGGCTATTTTGAAGCTTAGTGTTATGTTTGGATTATACGTGGTTTTTACTGCTGCAATCCTGTTGATGTAGACAGTGCAGAATACTTAACCAAATGTGTACAGGCCCAGGATATTCCCTAATAATTTAATTATATTTTTTAATTTCAAACAAAATCCAAATGCCCACATTTATTTATCATTGGCAGTAAAATTCAGGGAGTTTAGTGAGTTAAATTATTGAAATGCTTTCATTACTCAAATGCTAGACAAATAGAAATGTGAGCACCTGAAGCTGAGGACCTTGTCTTATTTATTTTTCCCCTTGTGTCTAGCACAGTCTTAGAATGTAAAAGAGGCTAAATAAGTATTTTTTGAATGAATGAACATGGAATCAGTAGTGTAAAGTCCTAGTTGGAGTCTCGTAAGATTCTGTGAATGGACAAACACCATTTATATGCAAAGGAAACTCTATGGTCCCCTAGCACTTGAACATAATTGAAGCTCATTGTAAAATTAAAAGCAAACATTTATATAGTGTGTTCTATTTGCCGGGCACTGTTTTAAGCCCTTTAAATACATCGATTCATTTACTCCTCAAAATAATCTTATAAAGTATATATATATATATATATATATATATATTTTTTTTTTTTTTCGGTACGCGGGCCTCTCACTGCTGTGGCCTCTCCCGTTGCGGAGCACAGGCTCCAGACGCGCAGGCTCAGCGGCCATGGCTCACGGGCCCAGCCGCTCCGCGGCATGTGGGATCTTCCCAGACCGGGGCATGAACCCGCGTCCCCTGCATCGGCAGGAGGACTCTCAACCACTGCACCACCAGGGAAGCCCTAAAGTATATATTTTAATTATGTATATAATTTAATATACATATCTCTTCTTTCTTCTCCTAGATGTTAGCCTGCTTAAAATAAGGGATTAGATCTTATTTATCTTGTAACTCAAGCCTCTACCATACTGTTTGGCACAGTCTATGTTGGGTAAGGAAATAAATTTATGAGTAAATGGTTTTTCTCTGTGGTGCAGGCACATTGTAAAGATCAGGTCACAGCCATCATCAGTGCCTTCTACAGTATACCTAGGAGAAGACTGTTCAAGCTACCACTACAACACTCATACTTATTTTTTCAGCTCTTCAATTCATCAAGGACCGAGCCATACAAAATTACTCCTCAACCTACAAGAATGGCAATCCCTTCAAGTGTATGCTCTATGTTCTACAGGATCAAAAAGCATAGCTATCTGCATGCAGCTTGTACTTTCATAGGATAAGGTTAAAGTTGATATGTACTTAATACTAAGCCGATAAAGCAGGTGCCAAGCTGAAATCCTTAGGCATGCCAGAAATTCAGGAAGTTGGGAGATTAGGCTGATGTTGGGCACATGGCCTGAGTTTGGTTGCTGAGAATATAGGTAACACATGCCAATATTTGAGTCGACAAATATTAAAGAGAAAAAATCTCTGGGACTGTTTGAAGTCAAAACTGAAGGAATACAACCCAGTGATGAGATCATGAGATTAAACATGAGTCAACTTGAATAATTTCTTTAGGCAGGAGGATTTGTGCCAGCACTCATTGGTAGGAGGAGGCCAAGTGGATGCAGAGACATACCAACTAAAAGGCTACTACAGAGATAACTGTAGATGTGATGAGATTCATAAGGAATAGACAAGTGAAAGAAGAAAAAAGTCAGGATTTAGTGACTGAAAGGAAATGAACAGAGAAAGGCAAATAGAGAATAAAGGATGATCCCAGTGGAATGCCAGGAATTTCAAATCTTTGTGATAGGAAGACTTGGCAAAAGTAAGGAACTCTAGAAATAAATGCTAGTTTAGGGGAATGATGATAAGCCCCTATATAATTATACTGAGTATGAGATGATCCATCCAAAATCATACAGAGCAAGAGATCAGAAGGCCCAGCATTTTCCCTTAAGAGTCCACAAGAGAATGGGAGTATTATAATGTCATCTAAGACAAGGGAAGAGAAACTACAAAGAATTTCTCAATTGTCAGATGAATACTTTCAGGTCAATACATTTTTGAGGTGCCCAGTTGATGGCATTAGTATTTTTGCTTTAAAGGAAATTGGTGGACTCTGTCAAACTTGACCACCCTAATCCTCCACCTTACTTCTAACTGAATATAAACATCCTGCAGTCAGTGACTTTGTTTTCTTCTCCATTAGATCCCTAACACATAGAATAACACCTGCTATGTAGCAGAACCTCAACAAACATTTGTTAAGTACAAAGAAAAGGCAAAATGGGGAGGGATGGAAGGCAGAGAGGGAGGGTGGGAGACAAGAAGGGAGAGAAAAATCTGCAAAATGCTACAGATTTGCAGCAGACCATGAGACAGGAAAAACAGAAAATGCTTCTCCAAAGTTCTGGTTTAAAGATCTCTTTATAAGATAAAAGTATCTCTGGCAACATCACACAAATCATAAAATAACACTGATTGATTCAGAATCAGAAACTCATTTGTTTTCCATGCTTTTTTTCCAGACGCACATCACCCCCAGAGGCCTGTTGCTGAGAACTGACAAGGTGAGAAATAACGTCAGGTACGTAAACCATTTAGAAGCACCTCACTTATTTCCTCTTTCCTCATATACACACACCAACATTAATTCTGAACACATTTCACCCCTCAGTTATTTCATCGTACAATGGGAACACCTTTAGGGGACTTAAAGGTGAAAAATGAATTTTATACTATCATAAAAAGTTAAAGTCAGCCCATCCATGGCTAAGGTGATACAACTGTAGGTAGTAAATATTCTTTTTATTAATCTGCTTAAATGATCTGGAGAGGAAATTGTCCCACAATAATCTTTCCTTTGTTCATTGGATTTTATGATTGCTTCTTTTAGCCACTAGTCATTAAGGTAAATACAGAACCTCCCTCACCTTCTACCATGAGGAAAGTTATGCAATGTGAGGACAAAGGCTTATAGAAAACAGAAATTCTACTTTCATCTAAAAACTCTGAAAAATTCAAGTTCCAAATGCCATTTTTTAATGAAATGTTTAAAACTCAGTTTCAGCTAATATCCTTTTGTTAAGTGGAGGTATGTTCACAACTTTTTAAAAATACTAAAAATACGAAAATTTGCAGTAAAATCTTTTTTTTTACCAGAATTTAGCAACCCAGGATCCTCAGCATTACAGGAAATTGTGTTCATCTCCAACCTTCATGCTAAAAAGCATAGAGAAACAAAAAATTACTCCAAATCTTGGTGACCAGGGCTCAACCTAGGAGAATAGCAAAGGGAATTTCAAGAATGCAACAAAGAGAGTTTATTTCTATATATGGTGTTAGAGAATGCTCAGTTTCATTATTTTATATGTAGTTTTCCAGTTTTGCCAGCACTGCTTATTGAAGAGACTGTCTTTTCTCCATTGTATATTCTTGCCTCCTTTGTCATAGATTAATTGACCATAGGTGCATGGGTTTATTTCTGGGCTCTCTACTCTGTTCCATTGATCTATATGTCTGTGACCATTTGCAGCCATGTGCATGGACCTAGAGATTATCACACTAAGTGAAGTAAGCCAGACAGAGAAAGACAAATGTTATATGATATCATTTATAGGTGGAATCTGAAAAAGAAAAAACGGTACAATTAAACTTATTTACCAAACAGAAATAGACCCACAGACACACAAAAAAAATCTATGGTTACCAAAGGGGAAGGAAGGGGGAATAAATTAGGAGAATGGTATTAACATATACGTATTGCTATATATAAAATAGGTAACCAAAAAGGACCTACTGTATAGCATAAGGAACTATACTCAAAATTTTGTAATAACCTATAAGGGAAAAGAATCTGAAAGAGAATATATATACATATAAAAATATATACTTATATATGTATCTGAATCACTGTGCTATACACCTGAAACAAACACAACATTGTAAATCAACTATACTTCAATTTAAAATAAAAAAGAAAATGACTTAAAATGGTCAATATTTATTGGTCAAAACTAGAGATTTGGGGACCCATCCACCAATTACTGTAAAATTAAGGGAAATACATTTAGAAATTACTTGTAGTCAATAAGCCTCATATAAAAAGTTAAACAAACAAAAAAAAAGAATTCAACAAAGAGAGGTCCTAAGATGAAAACTATTCAGCAGGCACAGGGAAACAATGCACCTAGACTAGAAAACTGAGGGCTTGTTTCAGAGGGAAAAAGAAACTGGAACTAATCAAGGATTGAAAGTGATTGACTTTGAGGAAAACTATACCAAGAAGTTCTTGAAAGGTGTGAGAAGAATTAATGATGGGTATAAAGAAAACTATTCAAATGAATAAGGAGGAAAATTATTATTACCTTCAGGGAAAGGAAACATAACCATAGTGCACCGTAACACTCAGCTGAGAGTTGCATTTGTACAAGCATAGTATAAAGACTTAAAAACTGATTACTAATTTAACAAATAATTGTAACAAAACTATATTGGAAAATACATTTTCACCCTCCTTAACAGAAAATCAGTAGATAATGTGGAAAACAGATGAATCAAAATACCCACAGACACCAAATCCGTATGCTAACATGAGGGAAAGAATTATTAAGTGAAAAAAATGAAAGGAGGAATGCATATTGCAAGATAAATGTGAGCAAAGTAATGGTGGTGGGAAGTGCAAGTCATGAGAGGGAATTGTGGGAAATGAGGCAATCATTCTGTGGATGGTCTTGCATGCCAGAATAAGGAGTTGGAATATTTCCCTTTAGGCCCTAGAGAACCACTGAAGGGTTGAGTAGAGGAGTAACTTGATGAAACTGATGTTTTTCAGAATCTGAATCTGACCTCAGTATGTTAACTGGTTTGGAAAGGAGAGAAACTGAAAGCTGAAAAATCAGTTTGAAGCTATGGAACTAGTACAACTAGTTGATTGATAATACAGGCCTGTCCCCTCATGAACATACAGTTATAGAAAATTGAGATTTGAAATATTACAACTTTATAAAAAATACAAATTAATCAAGAGTGGAGAATTTCTTAGTGGAGTATTTGATATACTGCAACAGAGTACCAGTTAGTAAGTGATATTGTGTTAACTGAACAGTTTAGCTTGCTCATCCCCCTGACAATCAGGTAATATCACCTTGTTCAAAGAATTCTATTTGTTAGATCTCACATCTTATATAAGAAAAGGTTGTAATAATTGTTGTTGTTGTTATTGTTCTCAGTTTTTTACATAAAGAGATTAACCCTTTAATAACACTATGTAGGTAGTACTATTATTCTCATGTTTCAGGAAGGTAAGATATACAAAAGTTAACTAACTTGCCCAAAGTACAATAGCCAGTAAGTGTTAAAGGTGAGATTTGGATTCAAGTAGGCTATTGCCAAGAGCTCACGCTCCTGGCCACTCTACTAGATTGCCTCTTATTCAAATAAGGGAAAATTAAAGGTAAAAAGATTTATTTTGGTTTTTTATTTCAGTTAATCAATGTTTTCCTATAAGAAAAAACATAAATATGTGAGGACTCACATCCAGTTGAGCCTTTTTTTCCCTCATCTGTAAAATGACAAAAATAATAACCATGCCCCTCTGGGGATTTTGTTAGCATTATAGTAGATAGAGGGAAATCATAGCCCCAGTTTTTTATATATCTTATTATACCATGACTTCCCTTGCTGATTCTGGTCTGGTTCATGTGTTATGGGTGGAATTGTGTCCTTCCTGAAGACATTCATATTTTAAACAAAACTCCAGTATCTCAGAATGTGACTGTATCTGGAGATAGGGCCCTCTTAAAGGTAATTAAGTTAAATGAGGTTGTTAGAGTGGACCTCATCCAATCTGACTGGTATCCTTGTGTGAAGAGGAAATTTGGACACACAGAGAGACACTTAGAGATGCAAATGCAGAGAGACAAGACCATGTGAGGACACGGCGAGAAGGCAGCTATCTTCAAGTTAATGAGAGAGACCTCAGGAGAAGCTAAACCTGCCGACACCTTGACCTTGGACTTTTGGTCTCCAGCATTGTGAGAAAATTAGTTTCTGTTTTTTAAGGTACCCAGTAATGGTATTTCATGATGGAAGCCCTAGCAAGTGACGAGTACCCCAGGTTACTTGCTTTGACAAAAAGGATATTAGTACATGTAACACAAACAGAAACTGGAAAAAACACGCATCTTTCTACTTACTCTCATTCCCATTCTTTGCCATCATCCTAAGAACATGCTCAGTAGCTTCTAGAAGAATGAAAAACAAATGGGACAGAGCTGAGTGACCATAGATAAATCTATCCGAAGTCAACCAATGACTAGTCAACTCCCAGATGGATGAACAAGATCAGTCAATACCACACCATGCTGAATCCAGCCAAAAACACCTATAGACCTATGACCTAAATATTTGATTATTGTTTTAAACTACTGCTTTGGGGAGAGCATGTTATACAGTATTATTACAGCAATAGGTAACTGATACAAGCATCAAATATGGTAGACAGTCACATGGTACGCAGTAGCAACTTATTTAATTTAAATTAGGCTTTTACATGACTATTTTTTTTAACATCTTTGTTGGAGTATAATTGCTTTACAATGGTGTGTTAGTTTCTGCTTTATAACAAAGTGAATCAGTTATACATATACATATGTCCCCATATCTCTTCCCTCTTGCATCTCCCTCCCTCCCACCCTCCCTATCCCACCCCTCTAGGTGGTCACAAAGCACTGAGCTGATCTCCCTGTGCTATGCAGCTGCTTCCCGCTAGCTATCTATCTTACGTTTGGTAGTGTATATATGTCCATGCTACTCTCTCACTTTGAACATGACTATGTTTTAAAGGAGGCTGAAGTGAACAAATAAATCCTATGCCAATGAACTCACATCACATGTGTAGATAAAGCACTAGTAATTAGAAGAAAGCGATCAACTAAACCATTCATTTCAAATGTATGGGAATTGATGAGAATATAAGATTTTATTCTTTTAAAGGATGTACATGTCCATTACAAATTATTTTAAATGTTAACAGGCCTCATTTCCCTTATGTCATTAGTAAAGAAATTCACAATTACCTGTAGGTTCATTAAATAAATCAATCCTCTAATTCTTTCAAATTAATTATCATTAGTACAGATGATTGCTGTGGTCACAGTAAATAAAGCTATTATCAACTGCCAGCCGTGCATCTCTCAAAGCAAGATTTTGTTTCCATTGTTTAAAAAGGAAGGCTCAGAAAAACACATAGGCTTGGTCTGAGAAGAAATTAGAAATGACTATTCAAATCAACTCTTTCCCCAAAGAATGTAATTTTTGAATCCTCCACAGCATGCTCAAATTTTTGTTTTTCAACTGTTTCAATCTGAGTACAAACAGGAGATAGAAACCATAACATGATATAGAGAATTTTATTGTAAAAATCATTAATCAATGATAAGACAGATACTCTAAGATGCAAAGAAACTCCATAGGATACCCTAGGACTGATAGAAAACACCCTAGAAAGGACAAACCTGAATGGAGTTACCTCCCCAAGGAGAGGATTCAGACTTTGTTACAGAAGGTGTGGTTGTCCACTGGATGGCAGAAAAGTTTGTTGTGGTACTTAAACCAGATCTGGTCCACAGTAACTGGTTAAATAGGAAGTAACTTTCCAGGACACAGAGAGTCAAGGTGCCACTCTGAGCAGGTGGTCCGGAGCCCATGGTAACATGGGAAAGCCACAGAAAGGTGATTGATTGCCAGGCAGCATCAGGTCTACGATGTCAGAGAAACCACGTCTTCCTGCTTCATGGCTGGGGCAGGGTACCACCAGATATCTTCACACTCACATGGCTGACCATCCATGCCATGCAGCCTCTGGATCCAGTGAGAGATGCCCCATCTTCCTGCAATATCCCTTTAGCACCCTCTATTGAGGAAGCTAACATCATATTCATTGTAAAGAAGAGCTGGTTTAAGAAATTCCATTCATTATCTCAGAGCAAGTTTCAGAGCAAGAAAGGTGAATGTGGAGATGAGAGAAAAAAATTGATAACTGGTGTATCAACCAAAGCTTAAACACTCACTGTGAAGGGGGATTCAACACTTCCCAAATAAAAAAAATATTTCAATAATAACTGTAGTTTTTAATCTCATTTCAGATTTTTTTTAACCTGCAAAGGAAACTTACAAATCTAACAAACATGGTAATTTATTTCTGGATATTTTATGGTATTTCCAAATACAAACACAATCTAAATTAAATTAACAATTTATTGTGGACTGATTCTCATCTAGTAGATAAAATTTCCAATCAATAAAGTACAGCATAGAATTATAACAGAGATGAAGAAATGAAAAATATGTAACGACCTTTTGTGTGTTGAAACTTAATAAATATATCTAAATATTCAAAGAATTAATTAAAATATCTATTTCTAATGTATGGTTGTAATAAACCTTCCTTAGAACTATAAATGTAATGTTCTCCAGAACTGGTTCAAGTTCACTTAGTATTCAGCATACCTGAACTCTATATTCTCAGAGGAGATAAATGCCAGTATCTTCATGGCAGTGAGAAAATAGGATTTCTCCCTAAAATTTTTCTGTATTAGTTTGCTAGGGCTGCTGTAACAAAGTACCACAAACTGGGTGGCTTATACAACAAAATTTGTTGTCTTGCAGTCCTGAAAGCTACAAATTCAAGATCAAGGTATCAGTAGAGTTGGTTCCTTTTGAGGACTGTGAGGAGCAATCTGTTCCATGCCTCTCTCCTAGCTTCTGGTGTTTTACTGACAACTTTTGACGTTTCTTGACTGGTACACGCATAACTCCATTCTGCCCTCATCTTCACATGGCATTGCCCTTTTCCACAAGAATACAGTCACCACTGGATTAGAATCCACCTTAATGACCTCACCTTAACTTGATCATCTGCAAAGGCTCTATTTCCAAATACGGTCACATTCTCGGGTACTGGGGGTTAGGATTTCAACATCTTTGGGGGGTTATACAATTCAATCCACAACATTCTCCTTATACCTTAAAGCCAGCAATTTCCATAGATCCCAGCTTCCCTTGTGCCAGGGGCTCCCATCGTATTTTTAAGCCTTTCAAGTTATGTTCTCTCATGGGATTCATATTTGATTGACCCACCAGTAACAATTAATAGTTAGTGAATAGACTCATGTTTAAGACAAACAACAGAGACTCGTCCACAAACCATAGTGAAAACCCACTTATTAGAAATTCTCCAGAGGAATGCACTTGACTATCCAACCAGCAAAATTTTCTACTTGAGGAGAAAGCCCTTAGAGCAACCAAACTTAGAGAGGAGAAAAACACAAAGGATTATGGGAAGAAAATTAGGCAGAACTCTTCTGATTTCAAGCAACAGAAACCAAATTTACACTGACTTATGTGGGGAAATGGGAGGGGAGTGATGACATTAAATGGTTTGTGTAATTAAATCATCCAGAATTGAGAACAGTTAGATAGGGGAGTTGAGCAGCTACTGTTAGGACTCTCCTCCATCTCTTTTCCCTACAATTTTCTGTGATGGCTTTATCCCAAGGTTTCTCAACCTCAGCACTACTGACAGTTTGGTGTGGAAAATTCTTTATTGTGGGAGTTGTCTTGTGCAGGATGTTTAGCAGCATCCCTGACCTCTACCCACTAGATACCAGTGACACCTGCTCCCAACCTGTGACAACAAAAATGTCTCCAGACACTGCCAAATGTCCCCGGCAGGGAAAAATCACCTCTTTTTTCAAGTGGTGACCTCAGGAACCACTTAAGCTATAGTACATCTACTGATTTAGCAATTCCTATGTAAAGAGAAAGGCTGCCTTTCAAATAGTCTAATAATAGTGCTAGGCCTGATGCTTATAATCTGGTGTTTATCTCAAATTTTTTTATTACTATTTTAAATATTTTATATTTATAATATTTGTAGACATGAGCATAGGACAGGGACTCAGGATTCTATAATAGTTCAAAGATTATAAACATATTTTCTATCCTTAATTATACTTTATCCTAATTTCCATAGAACTTCTATCAATTAATGTGAAAGAGTTTCTCTTCTACTAGTTGTACTTAACTTTCTTCTTAGAAGTTTGACTTTTACCTCAACTTCCAGTGTCTATAGTATTTGGGGCCTGGGATGGTCATCTGCTTAACATGCTTTTAACCTATGACACCAGCAATTTCATATGGTTAATACTAATGCAAATTAGGATATTGGTTTGACTGCTTTAGCAAAGAACAAAATATGTTGATTAATTAAGAACAAAATATACCTTTTCCTCACACAAAACTCTAAGCTGATAGACAGTCCAAGGGATAGAGAGGCCCTGCTTCATGCAGTCACCCAGAAACCCAGGTTCCGACTATCTTGTTTCTATGCCATTCCCATCTCCACAGGTCAAAGCTGACTCACTGTCACCACACCTGCATTCTAGCCTGTGGGAAGGGGAAAGAGGAAGTGGAGGTTTATTTTGAGAAGTTTTTCACATCAGTTCCACTCTCATACCACTGACTACAAGAAGTCACATGAAACACCTGGTTGTAAGCAATGTTGGAAACAGGGGTGCTACTAGTAAAAGGAAGAAGGGAAAATGGATAGTGGAGGACAATTAATAGCTTCTATTGTGCCCTGGTACTAGCAAAACTGCAACTAGGGGTACCGGTGGAGTCAACTTAAAACTCAGAAGAAATAAAAGGGAAACAAAATATATTAAAAACATACAGGCACACTTCAGAGATATTGTGGGTTTAGTTCCAGACCACCACAATAAGCAAATATCACAAGAAGCAAGTCACAGGTAATTTTTAGTTTCCCAGTGCATATACAATGTTTATGTTTACACTGTACTGTAGTCTATTAAGTGTGCAATAACATTCTGTCTAAACAATGTACATACCTTAGTTAAAATATGCTTTACTGCTAAAAAATGCTAACAATCTTCTGTGCCTTCAGCGAGTCATAATCTTTTTTCTGGTGGAGGGTCTTACCTCAATGTTGATGTCTGCCTACTGATCGAGGTGGTGGTTGCTGAAGCCTGGAGTGGCTATGGCAATTACTTAAAATAAGACAATGAAGTTTGTCACATTGATTGACTCTTCCTTTCATGAATGATTTCTCTATAGCATGCACTGCTATTTGACAGCAAATTACCCATAGAACTTCTTTCAAAATTGGACTCAATCTTTTCAAAACCTGTTGCTGCTTTATCAATGAAAGTTATGTAATATTCTCAATCTTTTGTTATCAGTTCAACAATCTTCACAGCATCTTCAACTGAAGTAGATTCCATCTCAAGAAACCACATTCTTTGCTCATCCATAAGAAGCAACTTCCCATTAGCTAAAGTTTTATCATGAGATTGCAGGAATTCAGTCACACCTACAACCTACACTTCTAATAAGTTAGTAAGTTCTTGAATCCCTCAAAGTCAGCCATGAGGGTTGGAATCAAATTCTTCTAAACACCTATTAATATTGATATTTTGACTTTTTCCCATGAATCACAAATGTGCTAAATGGCATCTAGAATGGTACATACTTTCCAGAAGGTTTTCACTTTACTTTACCCAGTGATTTAGAGGAATCACTATCTCTGGCAACTATAGTCAATCGTAAACAAGGGATTGACATATACACACTGCTATATTTAAAATAGATAACCAGGGAATTCCTTGGTGGTGCAGTGGTTAAGACTTTGCCTGCTGAATCTCCCAGGCTGCCGGGCCAGAGCGGTTCGTAGACTTATGGTTGCCTAGCCCTAGAATTCTGAGGCTTCCTCCAGATGAGAATTGAGCTGTCCATACAGCCAGGACACTCGGGGTTACAGCACCGAGGGGGTCCATGGCTCGAGATATAAGTCCTGATCTTCAAACTAAATAGAAGGTTCCAAGAAGGAGTGAAGGATGAAGCTCTACATATAGTAGCTGCTTGATAAACCTTTACCAAAGATTAAAAGGAATTCCATGAAGACAACAGTAGCTGAAATAATGGTGTTTGATTTCACGGAGTAAATTCTCATTGAGAAGAAGTACTACATGCTAATCATAAGACATCAAACAATATAGAAGCACACAAATTGAAAAGTGAAAATCCTTCTTGACTCTCTGGGAGGCAATGCCAAGTGTGGTGCTCAAGAAAGGTTGTTACAACTGCAGCAACTGTATATAAAAGCCTGGAGTAAAGGTGTGTGTGAGGAATCAGTGCTGTGCCTCTGAGGTGGGACAGTCAACTTCAGGACACTGGTCAACAAGAGACCTCCCAGCTCCACATAATATCAAATGGTGAAAATCTCCCAGAGATCTCCATCTCAACACCAGTACCCAGCTTCACTCAACAATCAGCAAGCTACAGTGCTGGACAACCTATGCCAAGCAACTAACAAAACAGGAACACAACCCCATCCATTAGCAGAGAGGCTGCCTAAAATCATAATAAGTCCACAGACACCCCAAAACACACCAAGAGATGTGGACCTGCCCACTAGAGAGACAAGATACAGCCTCATCCACCAGAACACAGGCACTAGTCCCCTCCACCAGGAAGCCTCACAACCCACTGAACCAACCTTAGCCACTGGAGACAGACATCAAAAACAACGGTAACTATGAACATGTAGCCTGCAAAAAGGAGACCCCAAACACAGTAAGATAAGCAAAATGAGAAGACAGAAAAAACACACAGCAGATGAAGCGGCAAGATAAAAACGCACCAGACCTAACAAATGAAGAGGAAATAGGCAGTCTACCTGAAAAAGAAATCAGAATAATGATAGTAAAGATGATCCAAAATCTTGGAAATAGAATGGACAAAATGCAAGAAACATTTAACAAGAAACTAGAAAAACTAAAGATGAAACAAACAATGATGAACAACACAATAAATGAAATGAAAAAGACTCTAGATGGGATCAATACCAGAATAAATGAGGCAGAAGAACGGATAAGTGACCTGGAAGATAAAACAGTGGAAATAGCTACTGCAGAGCAGTAAAAAGAAAAAAAGAATGAAAAGAACTGAGGACCGTCTCAGAGATCTCTGGGACAACATTAAATGCACCAACATTCAAATTATAGGGTTTCCAGCAGAAGAAGAGAAAAAGAAAGGGACTGAGAAGATATTTGAAGAGATTATAGTTGAAAATTTCCCTAATATGGGAAAGGAAATAGTTAATCAAGTCCAGGAAGCACAGAGAGTCCCATACAGGATAAATCCAAGGAAAAATATGCCCAAACACATATTAATCAAACTGTCAACAATTAAATACAAAGAAAGCATATTAAAAGCAGCAAGGGAAAAACAACAAATAACACACAAGGGAATCCCCATAAGGTTAACAGATGATCTCTCAGCAGAAACTCTGCAAGCCAGAAGGGAGTGACAGGACATACTGAAAGTGATGAAGGAGAAAAACCTGCAACCAAGATTACTCTACCCAGCAAGGATCTCATTCAGATTTGATGGAGAAATTAAAACATTTACAGACAAGCAAAAGCTGAGAGACTTCAGCACCACAAAACCAGCTTTACAACAAATGCTAAAGGAACTTCTCTAGGCAAGAAACACAAGAGAAGGAAAAGACTTATAAAAACGAACCCAAAACAATTTAGAAAATGGGAATAGGAACATACATATCAATAATTACCTTAAATGTAAATGGACTAAATGCTCCCACCAAAAGACACAGATTGGATGAATGGAAACAAAAACAAGACCCATATATATGCTGTCTACAAGAGACCCACTTCAGACCTAGAGACACATACGGACTGAAAGTAATGGGATGGAAAAAGATATTCCATGCAAATGGAAACCAAAAGAAAGCTGGAGTAGCAATTCTCATATCAGACAAAATAGACTTTAAAATAAATACTATTGCAAGAGACAAAGAAGCACACTACATAATGATCAAGGGATCGATCCAAGAAGAAGATATAACAATTGTAAATATTTATGCACCCAACATAGGAGCACCTCAATACATAAGGCAAATACTAACAGCCATAAAAGGGGAAATTGACAGTAACACATTCATAGTAGGGGACTATAACACCCCACTTTCACCAATGGACAGATCATCCAAAAGGGAAATAAATAAGGAAACACAAGCTTTAAATGATACATTAAACAAGATGGACTTAATTGATATTTAGAGGACATTCCATCCAAAAACAACAGAATACACATTTTTTCTCAAGTGCTCATGGAATATTCTCCAGGATAGATCATATCTTGGGTCACAAATCAAGCCTTGGTAAATTTAAGAAATTTGAAATTGTATCAAGAATCTTTTCTGACCACAACGCCATGAGACTAGATATCAATTACAGGAAAAGATCTGTAAAAAATACAAACACATGGAGGCTAAACAATACACTACTTAGTAACGAAGTGATCACTGAAGAAATCAAACAGGAAATCAAAAAATACCTAGAAACAAATGACAATGGAAACACAATGACCCAAAACCTATGGGATGCAGCAAAAGCAGTTCTAAGAGGGAAGTTTATAGCAATAAAAGCCCACCTTAAGAAACAGGAAACATCTCAAATAAACAACCTAACCTTACACCTAAAGCAATTAGAGGAAGAAGAACAAAAAATCCCCAAACTTAGCAGAAGGAAAGAAACCATAAAAATCAGGTCAGAAATAAATGAAAAAGAGATGAAGGAAATGACAGCAAAGATGAATAAAACTAAAAGCTGGTTCTTTGAGAAGATAAACAAAATAGATAGACCATTAGCCAGACTCATCAAGAAAAAAAGGGAGAAGACTCAAATCAATAGAATTAGAAATGAAAAAGGAGAAGTAACAACTGACACTGCAGAAATACAAAAGATCTTGAGAGACTACTACAAGCAACTCTATGCCAATAAAATGGACAACCTGGAATAAATGGACAAATACTTAGAAATGCACAACCTGCCAAGACTGAATCAGGAAGAAATAGAAAATATGAACAGACCAATCACAAATACTGAAATTGAAACTGTGATTAAAAATCTTCCAACAAACAAAAGCCCAGGACCAGATGGCCTCACAGGCGAATTCTATCAAATATTTAGAGAAGAGCTAACACCTACACTTCTCAAACTCTTCCAAAATATAGCAGAGGGAAGAACCCTCCTAAATTCCTTCCACGAGGCCACCATCACCTTGATACGAAAACCAGACAAGGATGTCACAAAGAAAGAAAACTACAGGGCAATATCACTGATGGACATAGATGCAAAAATCCTCAACAAAATACTAGCAAACAGAATCCAACAACACATTAAAAGGATCATACAACATGATCAAGTGGGGTTTATTCCAGGAATGCAAGGATTCTTCAATATATGCAAATCTATCAATGTGATAAACCATATTAACAAATTGAAGGAGAAAAACCATATGATCATCTCAATAGATGCAGAGAAAGCTTTTGACAAAATTCAACACCGATTTATGATAAAAAAAAAACCCTGCAGAAAGTAGGCATAGAGGGAACTTTCCTCAACATAATAAAGGCCATATATGACAAGCCCACAGCCAACATCATCCTTAATGGTGAAAAACTGAAAGCATTTCCACTAAGATCAGGAACAAGACAAGGTTGTCCACTCTCACCACTCTTATTGAACATAGTTTTGGAAGCTTTAGCCACAGCAATCAGAGAAGAAACGGAAATAAAAGGAATCCAAATGGGGAAAGAAGAAGTAAAGCTGTCACTGTTTGCAGATGACATGATACTAAACATAGAGAATCCTAAAGATGTTACCAGAAAACTACTAGAGCTAATCAATGAATTTGGTAAAGTAGCAGGATACAAAATTAATGCACAGAAATCTCTGGCATTCCTATACACTAATGATGAAAAATCTGAAAGTGAAATCAAGAAAACACTCCCATTTACCATTGCAACAAAAATAATAAAACATCTAGGGATAAACCTACCTAAGGAGACAAAAGACCTGTATGCAAAAAATTATAAGACACTGATGAAAGAAATTAAAGATGATACAAATAGATGGAGAGATATACCATGTTCTTGGATTGGAAGAATCAACATTGTGAAAATGACTCTACTACCCAAAGCAATCTATAGATTCAATGCAATCCCTATCAAACTACCACTGGCATTTTTCACAGAACTAGAACAAAAAATTTCACAATTTGTATGGAAACACAAAAGACCCCGAATAGCAAAAGCAATCTTGAGAATGAAAAACGGAGCTGGAGGAATCAGGCTCCCTGACTTCAGACTATACTACAAAGCTACAGTAATCAAGACAGTATGGTACTGGATCAAAAACAGAAAGATAGATCAATGGAACAGGATAGAAAGCCCAGAGATAAACCCACACACATATGGTCACCTTATCATTGATAAAGGAGGCAGGAATGTACAGTGGAGAAAGGACAGCCTCTTCAATAAATGGTGCTGGGAAAACTGGACAGGTACATGTAAAAGTATGAGATTAGATCACTCCCTAACACCATACAGAAAAATAAGCTCAAAAGGGATTAAAGACCTAAATGTTAGGCCAGAAACTATCAAACTCTTAGATGAAAACATAGACAGAACACTCTATGACATAAATCACAGCAAGATCCTTTTTGACCCACCTCCTAGAGAAATGGAAATAAAAACAAAAATAAACAAATGGGACCTAATGAAACTTTAAAGCTTTTGCACAGCAAAGGAAACCATAAACAAGACCAAAAGACAACCCTCAGAATGGGAGAAAATATTTGCAAATGAAGCAACTGACAAAGGATTAATTTCCAAAATTTATAAGCAGCTCATGCAGCTCAATAACAAAAAACCAAATAACCCAATCAAAAATATGCAGAAGACCTAAATAGACATTTCTCCAAAGAAGATATACAGAATGCCAACAAACACATGAAAGAATGCTCAACATCATTAATCATTAGGGAAATGCAAATCAAAACTACAATGAGATATCATCTCACACCAGTCAGAATGGCCATCATCAAAACATCTAGAAACAATAAATGCTGGAGAGGGTGTGGAGAAAAGGGAACACTCTTGCACTGCTGGTGGGAATGTGAATTGGTTCAGCCACTATGGAGAACAGTATGGATGTTCCTTAAAAAACTACAAATAGACCTACCATATGACCCAGCAATCCCACTACTGGGCATATACTCTGAGAAAACCATAATTCAAAAAGAGTCATGTACCAAAATGTTCATTGCAGCTCTATTTCCAATAGCCCGGAGATGGAAACAACCTAAGTGTCCATCATCGGATGAATGGATAAAGAAGATGTGGCACAAATATACAATGGGATATTACTCAGCCATAAAAAGAAACGAAATTGAGCTGTTTGTAATGAGGTGGATAGACCTAGAGTCTGTCATACAGAGTGAAGTAAGTCAGAAAGAGAAAGACAAATACCATATGCTAACACATATATATGGAATTTAAGAAAAAAAATGTCATGAAGAACGTAGGTGTAAGACAGGAATAAAGACACAGACCTACTGCAGAACAGACTTGAGGATATGGGGAGGGGGAAGGATGAGCTGTGACAAAGCGAGAGAGAGGCATGGACATATATACACTACCAAACGTAAGGTAGATAGCTAGTGGGAAGCAGCCGCATAGCACAGGGAGATCAGCTCGGTGCTTTGTGACCGCCTAGAGGGGTGGGATAGGGAGGGTGGGGGGGAGGGAGATGCAAGATGGAAGAGATATGGGAACATATGTATATGTATAACTGATTCACTTTGTTATAAAGCAGAAATTAAAACACCATTGTGAAGCAATTATACCCCAATAAAGATGTTTAAAAAAAAAAAAGAAAGAAAAAAGAATCCGCCTGCCAATGCAGGGGATACAGGTTCGGGCCTGGTCCGGGAAGATCCCACATGCCACAGAGCAACAAGGCCCATGTGCCACAACTAGTGAGCCTGTGCTCTAGAGCCCCCCAAGCCACAACTACTGAAGCCTGTGCACCTAGAGTCTGTGGTCTGTAACAAAGAAGCCACCACAATGAGAAGCCTGCGCACTGCAATGATGAGTAGCTCCGCTCTCCATAACTAGAGAAAGCCCATGGGCAACAACGAAGACCCAATGCAGCCAAAAATAAATTTATTTATTTAAGAAATAATAAAATAGATAACGAACAACAAGGACCCACGATATAGCACAGGAAATTCTGCTCAGCATTCTGTAATAACCTAAATGAGAAAATAATTTGAAAAATAATTGATACATGTATATGGGTAACTGAATCACTTTGCTGCACACCTGAAACTAACACAACATTGTTAATCAACTCAACTCCAATATAAATTAAAAATTTTAAAAATATGTTCCTGAAATAATGACTTGAAAGTCAAAATTACTACTTGATCCATGGGCTGCAGAATGGATGTGTTAGCTGGCATGAAAGCAACATGAATCTCATTGTATGTCTCCATGAGAGCTCTTGGTTGACCATGTACATTGTCAATGAGCAGTAATCTTTTGAAAGGAACCTTTTTCTCTGAGCAGTAGATTTCAACAGTGGGTTGTAAATATTAAGTGAACCATCAGTTGTAAACAGATGTGCTGTCATCCAGGCTTTGTTATTCCATTTATGGAGCACAAGAAGTATAGATTTAGCATGATTCTTAAGGGTCCTAGCATTTTCAGAATGGTAAATGAGCATTGGCTTCAACTGAAAGTCACCAGCTGCCTTAACCCCTAACAAGAGAGTCAGTCAGTCTGCCTGTTGAAGATTTGAAGCCAGGTGTTGACTTCTCCTCTCTAGTTATGAAAATCCTAGATGGCATCTTCTTTCACTATAAGACTGTTTTGTCTACATTGAAAATCTGCTGTTTAATAAAACCACCTTCACTAATTATCTCAGCTAGATCTTCTGGATAACTTGCTGCAGCTTCTACATCAGCATTTGCTGCTTCACCTTGCATTTTGATGTTATGGAGATGGCTTCTTTCCTTAAACCTCATAAGCCAACATCTGCTAGCTTCAAACTTTTCTTCTACGGCTTCCTCACCTCTCTCAACCTTCATAAAATTGAAGGGAGTTAGGGACTTGCTCTGGAATAGGCTTTGGCTTAAGGGAATGTTCTGGCTGGTTTGATCTATCCAGACTGCTAAAACTTCCTCCATGTCAGCAAATAAGACTTTCACTTTCTTATCATTCATGTGTTCACTGAAGTATAACACTTTTAATTTCCTTCAAGAACTTTTCCTTTGCTTTCACAATGTGGCTGTTTGGTACAAGAGATATAGCTTTCAGCCCATCTCAGCTTTCACCATGCCTTCCTCACTAAGCTTAATAATTTCCAGCTTCTAATTCAAAGTGAGAGTCATATGACTCTCCCTTTCATTTGAACACTTAGAGGTCATTGTAGGGTTATTAACTGGCAGGTCATGGTGTCCAAAACAATTATAATAGTAACATCAAAGAGCAAAGATCACCATAAAAGATATAATAATAATGAATAGTTTTGAAGTATTGTGAGAATTACCAAAAAGTGGCACAGAAACACGAAGTGGCAAATACTTTTGGAAAAATGGCACCAATAGACTTACTTGATGAAGGGTGCCACACACCTTCAATTTGCAAAAAACGCAATATCTGAGAAGCACAATAAAGCGGAGCACAATAAAGTGAGATACGACAATGTTTACATGCTGGGTGCTTATACGTAACTACCATAATAATTATTATTATTGCCACTTTATAGATAAGGAAACTAAGGGTTACAGACATTAAATGTCTTGCCCAGAGACATAAAGCTGTAAAAGTAAAGCCTGGTTTTAAATCCAAATTTATGAATCTGACTTTCTTCTTTAACCCACAGTACATAGCAGCAGTCCTTCCACATTGCATGTCTCAATGGTGGACTCACATGTCAAATGTAAAATGAGGGAAAGTAATGACACTCAAGTTAAATATCACAAAAATTCAACTCCCAAATTTTTAAAATCTATATTTTCTTACCCAGCAGAATTATATAAAAATATTAAGTTGAAAGAACTCTGAGACTAATCTAAAAATTTAATCTTATTTTCTCCCTTTACAATAGAGATATCTTGAGCAGGCATCACGGTCAAAAGCCCATCTATCACTTTTTGTTATCTTTTCTATATCTGAAATGTCAGGGATGTATCTAGTCTTGAAGTCCCTACTCTCATGGAGCTCACAGTCTAAAAGTGAAATAAAGCTGTAGAAACTCACTACAACACTATCTGAAGAGTCTTCTAGGCCAGCAGCAAAGGGCTACGTATAACCACTGCCCAGAGGATGGAGTCAGATGCAGTTACTGGGTGAGCAGAGACTGGAACCCAGGTCTCCCCTACTGCAATACCTGAAACCTGGTTTGTAAGGATATTCAGAAGAAATTTAAGAGATTTAAACTTAAGATTAAATTTGCTGCACCATAATATAAGGATGGGTCTAATTTTTGACTAGTTAGCTACCTAGGAAGCAACTTTTATTGTTCTTCAAAAAAAGTCATATTCATTTTAGAGCTTAGGAGCCAAAGACTCAGACAATAAACTGATGCAAAAATGATTTTCTAAAAGGTATAATTCAAGGGCATTAGATCTTTGTAAGCCTAGTAGTCCAATTTCTGCCTTAGGCTTTCTCAATAAATTTAATGCAGAATACTCTAGTGTTATGAATTAAAGCTGTAGATTATAACCCAACTGAGTTGAATTCCTAGTTCTACCTCAATTAGAAACGGGTAGCATTTGGCAAATTACTGAACCTCCTAAGCTAGTTTTGCATTCTTAAAGTCCTTATCTTAACCTCATGGTGTGAGGTTGAAAAGAGATAATACACTGTAAGTGAAGCACTTGGTACAGACCCAGGTATGTGGTGAGCACTCAGAGGTTGCCTGTAAGTTGTATCGGTTTTTCCTTTGGTTGTATAAGTTTTCATTTAGTTCCTTGATCAACTCTTGTGATCCCACTGTGCATGGATGAAGAGAGAGGGTTGTGTTTCTAAGTTTCCTGTCATTGTAAGAGTTCTTCCAAACACTGTCTAGCTAGCCCCATACTCCTAATCACAAGACAGGCTCAGGGTCTACCTAGATTTTTTTCAGGTAAGCCAGCATCCCCAGGATTCATTCATTCATTTGTCCATTTAATAAATTTACAAATATTAATTAAGCATTAACCAGGCAAAGATCATTGTGCTTAGACAACGCAAAAGTAAACAAGTGCATAATTCAATAAATAATTTTTTTGGAGAGTGACAAGTATAATAAACTAGAGCACTGTGTGAGAGCAAGATAAGGAAGATATGGTTTAGAATACAAGGTGAAAGAAATCTGCTGTGAGGAGATGACATTTGATCTGAGACTAAGGATCTAGACCATGGTAAAGAGTCAAGGGAAAGCGTTCCAAACAAGGGGAACTTCAAGTACAAAGGCTCTAAGTCGGGAACAAGCTTGGTATATTCAAGGGGAAAAAATAGCATTGTGACTTATTATAACCTTGGCAGGAAATGAAATCAAAAATTTAAGTAGGATTTAGATCATGTAGGGTCACATAGACTGTAGTGAGAAATTTTGAATTTGATTCTATGTGTAATTGGAAGCCTTTAGTAAGATTTATTTCTAAGATACTTGAACGTTCTAGTGTTCTGTAGTGCTATAATTTCTGTGATTTTTTTTAAGGAGTCCAGGTCCAATGGAAGTCAAACTGTTTCACTACATTTTTAAATCACTTTTATAGTGATTTAGCAATTTTAGTTAGCTACAGCATTTACAGTTAAACTAAAAAGTGTCCTACAATTATCTGTCATTGGAATAAAACTCTGAGATGGGTAAATTCTAAGCATAAATTGGAAGCTATTTTTCAATTACACAGAACCTCCCTTAGCCAAAGGTATGAAATGCCATGCCTAAGAAAGAAAAATCTATGATCTGTCTCAACAGTTTTCTCTCTCTCTCCACAAATCTAATGAAATTGAAATGAAAAAATAAAATAAAATAGTAACTTTTTCAGAATACTTATATATTAGAAAAGCATTCCATGTAAGATGATTATATTCCAATTTTGAATAACAATAAAGCACTAAAATATGTTGAAGTTTCACAAATCTGTTTCTTCAATTGAAAACTCTTGAGTTCCAGACTCATATTCCTCTCGCCAAACATGTAGATCTGGCACTCAACTGCTTCAAATTCTATACATCAAAAATTATTTTTCCCACCAAACTTACCCTTTCCCTTGCCTTCCTTATCCCATTTGATGACTTTGATATCTAGCCAGTTACTCTAAGGATCAGAACTCTGAGTCTTTCCAAACTAACTCAGCATTACCAACAACTTCCAGTACTTAAAAATATTCAAATTTCTTCACATTGATGTCTGCTAGTTCTCCTTCATGAAATGGGATTCCCTTCCTTGTCTTGCCAGTGAGCTCCTACCTATGCTTCCAGGTCTACCTCAAATTTTCCTCCTCTCTAACATAGGAATCCCATGAATAGCATAAGCAATCAATTGCTCAAAATATACCTGCTGATTTTCCCCCTTCTTCCCTTTTTTCTAATTATCTTTAAAACCAATATGCAAAAAAATAATATTATATTTTCTTCACCTTTTTAGAAGTCCATGCCCAGTTTTAGCAATTTTCACAATATTCTATAAATGGTTTAATTGTCTGTCTTCCATACCAGATGATGAAAACTTCCTAAGGTTCTGCCCAGTTCATCTTTAGAGAACCCAATATATTAAGTAGTAATGGTAAGTATATTAAAGTAAATGGCTGACCAGTTTCCTGTTAACCATTTCCTACCATCCCTTTGCCTTTCTGAAAGAAATATCTCAAATATTTTTTTCTTAGAATTTTCAATTGACATTTGTTTAGAAGAATATTCAGATAGGAAATACAGCTTAGGGAAGGTGGCAAGAGATGTGGCCAGAGAGGCAGACAGGGAGGGAAGATCCTGTCCACCCTCATAAGGGATTTGGGCATTAGCCTAAGAAACCAGTGAAGATTTTAACTCAAGAGGGTTATATGATCTGATTTATATTTTTAAAAACTCTGCTATATGGAAATTTGGATTTTTAAAAGCCTTTGCCAGTTAGAAGGCTATTGCAATAGTCCAGGCAATAAGTGATAGTGGTCACAGTGGAAAGAAGGAGATATAGACAAACTGTATATTTTGTTGCTGTAATAGATATGTAGATGATGAAAAAGGAGACATCAAAGATATTACTAACAGGTTTTGTCTGGCTTAGTTAAGTGAAGTCTGATACCATTTACTAAAGAGGGAAAGAGAGGGTGAGGAATAATTTCAGAATAAAATAAAAAACTGCATTTATACACATTAAGTTGAAAATGACTGGTAAAAATACAGGTCTAGAGCTCAGGATGAGGTTATGGCTAAAGAGATACACTTGGGATTCATTAGCATTTGGACTGGATTAAATTTATAGTTCTAGATAGAATTGCCTAGAGAGGAAGTCAGATGAAGAGGAGAATGGATGGAAGACTCAGCAATGAACTCTAGAGTCCTCCCATATTTAGACATAGGATAAAGGCAACAATGACAAAAAAAAAGAGAGAGAGAGAAAGAGAGAAGAAAGGGACAGTGAAAGAGGCAGAAAACCAAGAGGAAGCAGTGTAATCATAGCACACTGGTTAGCACTACAGAAAGCAACTTTTCACAGTCCTGATCATGTAAATCTTGCTGTTGTCCACATTTAGAATCAGCTTCTAGAATATTTTGGCTATGGTTACAAAATAAAATGTATAGCTTATTAATCTTGAAAGTATTATAAATGTAGAATTATAGCAAGCAGAAAATGGTCAGGAAAAGAAGAGAGAGGAAAGTGTGAGAGTGCTAAAATCTTCACTTACAAAGTGGAAAGAAATGAAATAGTGGTGAAACAGAACAGGCAAACTATTTTGAAATGTTGATGTAACTAGCAGAACTGTAACTAAAAAAAAATTTAAAACCCTTCAAGTGGACATAGAAGGGATAGGTATAGGAAACTGTTCCTTCTCATTTTTAATCCTTCCATACTATTCGATTTTTTAATCATGTGCAGGTTTTACTTTGATGTAAGTAAAAATTTTAATTTAAATAGTGATTCCAGAGACTCAGTGGCAGATGTGTGATTGGGGGCAAAAAAAATTAAATTAAATTTATAAGGCTAAGATGTTCTGACCCAGAAATTCTACTTCTAGTAATATTCTCTAAAGGAACATTCGGAAATGAGGACAAAGATTTATGTTCAAGAACGTTTGCTGCAGTATTAATTATAATAGTTTTAAAAGGTTGGAAACTACCTACATAATAAATATTTGGAGATTATTTAAATAAATTATAGTTTGCCCATACAATAAAATATTAAACAGCCACTAAATCATATTTGAGATTATTTGGGAGCTTATGTAATATTCATATCACATTATTATTCTAAGGGAAAATACAGGATTAAAACACTCTGTGTGTGCACATATGTGTGCACATGTGTGCGCATGTACATATGCCCAGAATTGGACACCCAGAAAATATATGGTTCAAGAACAAGAGCCAATATTTCTGTACAAAACTGAGAATTTACTACCAACAGACCCTCTCTAAGAAACTTTTTAAACGTGTACTTCTAAAAGAGAGTAAAACTTTAAAACTTTTTTAAGAGTTTAAAAACTTTAGGACTTCCCTGGTGGCGCAGTGGTTGAGAGTCCGCCTGCCGATGCAGGGGACACGGGTTCGTGCCCCGGTCCGGAAGGATCCCACATGCCGCGGAGCGGCTGGGCCCGTGAGCCATGGCCGCTGGGCCTGCGCGTCCGGAGCCTGTGCTCTGCAACGGGAGAGGCCGCAACAGTGAGAGGCCCGCGTACTGCAAAAAAAAAAAAAAAGAAAGAAAGAAAGAAAAGCAATGGTAAAGAAAGAAAAACTTTAAATATGTGGATATATCCACATGAACATTGATAGTGGACCTGAAAACAATATAATTAAAATCCTTGTGGGAAATATGTACAATTTGGAAGAAAAAGGTGAGTTACAATGTTCTAAGTCCTTTGGGGAAGAAGATAAAATTATTAGAGATTTTAATACATGCATACTAAAATGTCTAAGCTAATCGATGGAACAATATACAAAATTTATAGCTTCCAAAATAGTTTAGGAAAAAAATGGGATAAGGAAGGAACAACTACTTAATTTTAAAAAAAGTCGAGAAAAAGAAGAAAAAAGTAGAAAATCAGAAGAAAAAAAGCAGAACTAAAGTATAAAACAAAATGGTAGAAATTAATATAAATATATTGAATCATAATAAATATAAATGTACTAGACTCAAGAGTTAAAACACAAAATTATGAGATATGTTTAAAGTCCAGCTAAAATCCATCTATGAGAAACAAAACACAGTGCCTCTATTCTAACAAGAATGTCATGGGACTGATTTGAATCCTTGGGTCTTTTCATATCAACTAAGATCCTAAATCCAACAGCTCTCAAAACAATTTCCCTTTCCCCAGTGTAGAGTTACCAAAGAAGATAACTAGATCCCTTTAGTAGAGACTGGGAGAACCACAACCATATACACTTGCCATGATGTTGTACAGTCTTTCTTCATGGGATGTGATCACTCACTCTATGGTTCTGAGAGTGAAAACTGGCTCATGTCTGGAAAGTGTTCAAGAAGTCATGATTATATACATGATTATGTACATTAAGCAGTACCTTTGTTGACTGTGCAACTACCTTACCTCTGAGTCATCATATATCCCTCATGTCAGGACCCCCTAACTCTCATTCTAAACTTGCTTCCCATTTTGGTAATTAGGTCCACCTTGGTTATGAAAATAAATTGTTGCCACCTGTCCTCTACTATTCTAAGGTCCTATCAACCCCCTTTTTACTAAGGAGCCCACTACTGTAATAGCATCTCCTATGAAATGATCCATTCCTGAGCCTTTCAACAATGTGCTTGCCCTCTCACTAGCACATTCCTTATCACCTTGGAAAATGGAGTTGACTTTGGTCCCTCTCAAGGAAAACTGTCAGCTAATAAGCCCAATTGAGCAGGCCCATTGCTCTGAGCCTTTTGATTGCTTCCTCCTCAGTTATCCATGGCAGTTATGGCATCTCTATTTCATTTATGAGAATTATTACTGTGTTTAAGCATTCAACAGCCATCTCAGAAACATGCTAAAGAAATCACCCAAGGCCCAAGCCAGGATGTTAAATCTTATTTTACAGCAGAGTGCCTCTATATTGACGTTCTCCCCTTAGCCAGCTTTACATTCTGCCCCAATGATCCAGCATCCTCAGGCATCCTATTCACACCAGTTTATATTAACCAGGTACTGTAGTTCTTTTGGTGTATAATCTCTCTCCCTTAGCAGTTCCAGCACTTACCTAATTAGTTTGTGCTAAGGTTTGGCATTACTGGTGGTCTGGTGGTCACGAGAAGTGGTCAGTTCCTGAGGAGAAGCAGGACTGTCATACAAGGTATTGGCCTCCTTTGAGGCACTTGCATAGTCTTCAAGCAAGGAAGGGGGCTGTTTCTTCCACAGGGATGGGTGGGCCACTTTTTCAGGTCAAAGGATTCAGGAGAATTTAGGGATTCAATATCTTCAAATGCACCTACTCCAATATTCTAATTGTCAAGTCCCACTTTTTCCCTATCAGGTTTTATCAAGTTTACCTGGTTTTGGTATAAAGAGCCTTCTCTGAAGTTCTGCCATTTTACAAATCTACAACTTTTAGAAGAAAATATAGATTTTATCTATGATTAGGTATAGATTTCATAAAATGACACAAATAACCATGAAATAACTAATTTAAGTTCTTTTGTTCTTGAAAACACAATATGATAATTTAAAATCAAATTACAAACTTGCTTAAGGTATTTGCAATATATATACCCCAAAAGGATTAATATGTAGAATACATGTACCAATCAATAAGACAATAGAAAAATGAGTGAAACTATGAACAAGCATTTAACATAACTGGAAACATGAATGGCCAGTAAACATTTAAAAGACGCTCAATGTCAGTAATAATTAAGGAAATGCAAAAATAAAATCATAATGTAATAGCATTTCACACTCATCAAATTAGCAAAATTACAATATCTGACAATATCAAGTGTTGGAAAGGATATGGATCAATGAAAATTCCTATATTGCACTGATGGGAGAGTTTATTGGTACAACTACTTTGAAAATTAACTGTACCTAGTGTCAAGTTGTATCTAGACTATGACCCAGCAATTTCACTTTAAAATATGTACGCTTGAAGATTGTGGGTTACTTAATAAATTGTGAAATCAGTCTCATTCAGTGTTTCCTTCTCTGTGGTCTCCAGATCAGCAGCATTAGCATTACCTGGATCCTTGTTAGAAATGCAAATTCTTGAGCTGCTGGAATAGAAACTTTGGAGAAACTCCCTGCAATTTGTGTTTTAATAAGCCCTTCAGGTGATTCTGATAAGTGTTAAAGTATTGAAAAAAAAAACACAGATCTAGTGAGTTAAAACCAGCTTTTTAAAAAAATAAAATATACTAGATTTCACTAAAACAGGACAAATTAGAAAAGAAAATATTAGATTTTGTGTTGCAAGGAAGAAGGGTAATAACTGTTTCATTAAAGTATTGTTTTACGTGTACATGTATTTAGGTATGGGTGTGCATGTTTGTGTGTGTGTGTGTGTGTGTGTGTGTGTGTGTGTGTACATGTACCTTTGTACTGAGTCAATCTGCAGTATGTATTTCCTACTATGGATCATAGCCAACAATGTTTGAGAAATACTGATAGACTTTTAAACATGTGAAGCAGGAAACATATACCAAGATGTTTCTAGCAGTATTGTTTATAATAGCAAAATAGTAGGAATACTTGAATGACCATGGACCAGATTGAATAAATAAATAAGGAAATGGAATACTCTATAGCAGCAAACAGGAATAAACTACAGCTATACCTATGAACATTAATGATTTTTTTAAAGTGTACTGGTGAATTTCAAAATAAAAAATGAAAAATTATTCTAATGACTGAGAAAAACAGGTTACAGAAAATTACATATAATATATTCCATGACAGAAAGTTCAAAGACAGCAAAATAGCATTTTCCTTGAGTAATCACACAAATATGGTGAGACTAAAGAAAATAAGGGAATATATATATGTATCAGATGTGTGTATCAAATCATCACATTGTACACCTTAAACTTACATGTTATATGTCAATAATATCTCAATTAAACTAAAAACAAAACCAAAAAAAAGGGAGTATTTGTCATGGAATTCAGGATAATGATTATTTCTGAGGGATGGAGAAGGCATACATTTGGGTAAAAGTGAATAGGAAACTTCAAAGATATTGCAAGCATTCTATTTTTTTAAGCAAGGTAGCAGGTAGTCTTTAAATTATTATTCTTTAATTGTGCATATATGTTATATACTGTTCTGCATGTAGTAAATTTCACAATAAAATATTTAAAGTATATATAAATATGCACAAATAGAAAAAAATGGAAAGTACGTGATTAAATTGTTAGTAGTGGCTATCACTAAAAGGTGGAGCTGTGGCAATTTTATTTTTTTCTTTGCATTTGTTACATTTTCCAAGTTTTCTGATCTGAGCTTGATATCCTTTTTAAACTGGAAACTAACTGTATTGGATATATCCTGTCTTTGGTCACTTTCTCAGGAAAGCTAAGCCTACCCAAATTGTCTGCTGTGTCCGGCTGACCACATGACACATGATGCTGCCTTCTCCCTATATCCCCAGCCATTGCTTATGATGCCATAATTGAACATCTAATCTGAAGGGTGCCCATATAAAAGCTGGGCAACATCCTTAGTTTGTATAATTTTTTTTATGTGTGTGTGTGTGTGTGTATGCAGGTCTCTCACTGCTGTGGCCTCTCCCGTTGCGGAGCACAGGCTCCGGACATGCAGGCTCAGCGGCCATGGCTCACGGGCCCAGCCGCTCCGCGGCATGTGGAATCCTCCCGGGCTGGGGCACGAACTCGTGTCCCCTGCAACAGCAGGCAGACTCTCAACCACTGCGCCACCAGGGAAGCCCTAATTTTGAAAAATTCATAGGGACAATCATATTTCCCTTAAAGAATATTGAGACACAGAAAAAACTATTGTAACTAATGGGGGTAAGAAGAACTAGAAGGTCCTGGACAATTTGGAGGAGTTTTTAAATTACTGATTCAATTTCAATACTGGTAATTGATCTATTCATATTTTCTATTTCTTTCTGGTTCAGCCTTGGAACATAGTACACTTCTAGGAATTTGTCCATCTCTTCTAGGTTGTCCATTTTATTGACATATAGTTGTTCATGGTAGTCTCTTCTGATCCTATGTATTTCTGTGGTGTCCATTGTAACTTCTTTCTCATCTCTAATTTTATTGTTTGGGCCCTCTCTTTTTTTTCTTGATGAGTTGGGTAAAGGTTTATTAATTTTGTTTACTTTTTCTAATACAATTTTTAAATGTTACACTCCATTTACAGTTATTACAAAATATTGGCTATATTCCCTGTGTTATACAATACATCCTTGTAGCTTATCTCACACCCAGTAATTTGTACCTCCCACTTCCTGACTTCTATATTACCTCTCCCCCAGACACCCCCGTCTCCCCACTGGAAACCACTAGTTTGTTCTCTGTATCTGTAAGTCTGTTTCTTTTTGGTTATGTTCACTAATTTGCAGTATTTGTTTAGATTCCACATGTAAGTGATATACAGTATTTGTCTTTGTCTGACTTGTTTCACTGAGCATATTGCCCTCCATGTCCATTCATGTTGCTGCAAATGCAAAATTTCACTCTTCTTTATGACTGAGTAGTATTCCATTCTGTATATATACCACATCTTCCTTATCTATTCATCTGTCAATGGACACTTAGGTTTCTTCCATATCTGACAATTGTAAATATTGCTGCTGTGAACACTGAGGTACATATATCTTTTCTAATTTGTGTTTTTCTTTTCTTTGGATAAATACACAAGACTGGAATTGCTGGGTCATATGGTAGTTCTATTTTCAGTTTTTGAGAAACCTCCATACCATTTTTCACACTGACTGCACCAATTACACTTCTACCAATAGCATATGAGGGTTCCCTTTTCTCAACAGCCTTGGCAACATTTGCTATTTGTGTCCTTTTTGATGACAGCCATTCTGACAGGTGTGAGGTGATATCTCATTGTAGTTTTGATTTGCTTTTCCCTGATGATTAGTGATGTTGAATAACTTTTCATTAACATGTTGGCCATCTTCATTTCCCCTTTGAAAAAATGTCTCTTCAGTTCTTTTGCCAGTTTTTAATTGAATTGTTTGGTTTTTTGATGTTGAGTTATATGAGTTGTTGGTATATGTTGGATATTAATCCCTTATCAGTCAAATCATTTGCAAATATTTTCTCCCATTCCGTAGGTTGTCTTTTCATTCTGTCAGTGGTTTCCTATGCTGTGCAAAATCTTTTAACTTTAATCAGGTCCCTTTTTTTTTAATTTTCACTTTTATTTCTTTTACTTTAAGAGAAGCATCCCCCAAAATGCTACAATTTACATCAAAGATTATTCCATCTATGTTTTCCTCTAGGAGTTTTATACTATCCAGCCTTACACAATGGGATTAGTGTCATTTTAAGATGGAAAAGAGAGTAGAGACCTCCCATCTCCATGTATGAGGATACAGTGAGAAAGTGGTCATCTGCAAGCCGGAAAGAAAGTTCTCTCCCTGAAGAATTGAATCTTCCAGTACCTTGATCTTGGACTTTCTAAAGTTCAGAACTGTGAGAAATAGATGTTTGTTGTTTAAGCCACCAAGTGTGTGATATTTCAGTATGGCAGCCTGAGCCAACTAAGACACACATGAGAAAAGCAGATAGAAACTGTATAAGAGTGAGTGACCATTCATCCCCAGAGACAAGGAAGGCAGCACCTCAGTTGCTTACTTTCTATTTCTAGTACCTTTGAGGCTAGTGATTCTTTCCTATCCTTAGATGTCCGTCAAATAGCCTCTCATTTCACTACAATAAATTTTTTTCATTTAAGCCAACTTGCTTGGGTTTTACTTCCTTATAATAAAAATCCTTGTCTAGACCAGTATTAAGAAATATTATTTGAGAGCATATCCTGTGCACCATTTATTCACCCCTACTTAGAACATCAGAAAAGAAAAAGTGAAGAGAGTTATGACTGACAGTGTAGTGAGTTGAATACTGGCCCCTCAAAAAGATATTAAGCCCCGGAAAATGTGAAGGTGCCTTATTTGGTAAAAGGGTCTTTGCCACTATAATTAAGGATCCTGAGATGAGGTCATCCTGGATTTAGGGTGGGTCCTAAACACAATGACTGGTGTCCTTCTAAGAGGAAGGAGAGGGAGATTTGAAACACAGAGACACACAGACGAGAAGGCCACGTAAGGACACAGCCAACTGGAGTTGTGTTGTATGAGCCAAGGAACATCAGAGACTACCAGAAGCTAGAAGAGAGTCATGGAATGGATTCTCTCCTAGAGCTTCCAGAAGGAACCAACCTTGCCACCACTCAATTTCAACTTCTGGCCTCATGAGCTGTGGGACAATGAATAAAGCCCCCCAGTTTGTGACGATTTGTTACCATAGCCCTAGGAAATTAATACAGACAATATTTTAGATAAGCCACTGGTGACTGGATATCTGTCCCTTATTCATGTTTAATGAGATTATTACTTATGTCAGCATTAGTATAAACAGCATTTAATCATTAATATGAATATGTAGACAAGTATAAAGATGATATTATTAATATGAATTTGTACAAGGAACGAGGTATAGACCACTTTTTTAGACTAGACTTACTGAACTTTGGATGCACAATACCAATAACAGTTTGGGCTTTGTTTAGTTTCAACCTAGAACATCTTAAGACTCAAGTAATTCAAAGAAAATTGACTTTACAAAGAAAAGACCTTTTATAAAAAAAAGAAGACAAATCTGGGGGAGGCATAAGAAGTTAAGACTCCTGTAGGTAGAAAGAAGTTCATTTGTTTTCTCTTTTATTTCATTTCTCTCCCTGCTCCAGCCCCCAACACATGAAGGCATTAGAGTGCGAGCAAATGCAGAGCACAGAAGCAGTAGGATATAAGACTTCCTTCTATAGCTATCAGTTGACACAGCTGTGTTCTACCCTGGGTATCCTTCTCTGAAGCCCAAAGAGCACACCCCTAGAATATATACTCCATTCTCCTACTCAACATATGGCTTCACATTTTAGCATACATCTACAGCCCAGAGTACGTGAGAGTTTTGCTGCTGGCCAGGTGAGAAAGATGTTTGCACTTAGAGATACTAAACTGACAGTGTTCACAGACATTTGAGTTCACGGTAAAAGAACCACTTCAAGTGAAGTCATTAGTGAATGAACATCAGCAGGTTTAGGACTTCATTCTGATAACTTGCAGAAAGGTGAGATGTCTGGATTTAACAGGAAGATGCACAAGACAGAGGAAAGTGGAGGTGAGAGAAAGTGCAGGAGGGTTTGGGATGGGGTCCCCACAGCTGGCAAGAAAGCTGTCAGCCTTCCCAGTGATGGGTCCGTCTTTTGGCCACCTTTGTGACCATGTTTCCTGCTGCCATTATGAAAGCAAACAAAACAAAAGGAGGATGATGATAGATAAGGAGAAACACTATTTTTAAAAATATTAGTAGTAGTAGATTAAAAAGTTAGGAAAGAGTAAAACTGAAATTGAGAGAGTGGGCTAGGAGAAAAATAGAAGGTAAAAATTAAGAATGAGCACATGGGGGCTTCCCTGGTGGCGCAGTGGTTGACAGCCTGCCTGCCGATGCAGGGGACACGGGTTCGTGCCCCGGTCCGGGAGGATCCCACATGCCGCGGAGTGGCTGGGCCCGTGAGCCATGGCCGCTGAGCCTGCGCGTCCGGAGCCTGTGTTCCACAACGGGAGAGGCCACGGCAGTGAGAGGCCCGCGTACCGCAAAAAAAAAAAAAAAAAAAAAAAAAAAGAATGAGCACATGATTGCAAATAAAGATGAGATTAAGAATTTTTAAATAATAAAATAAGTGAAATTAAAGGTCAACAGAATTAGTAGATCAAAAGCCATAAAAGTAAAGGACATAAAAGGTTATTATTAAAAGCTAAAATCCATAAAATGAAAAGTAAAGTGTAACAGAGGGAATTAAAGATTAGAAACATAAATTATGATAATAAAACTATAAGATTAAGGAAGATTGGGAAAATGTTTGAGATAAAGTATGTACAAAAGGCTTGAAGATATATAAATAGATTAGAAAATAATATAAAGGAGAGGGGAGGGAGATAAACCACAGGCAAGCATGCAATGAGACAGAGGGCCCCTCCCCATTTATTGTGCCATATCACACCTCTTTGTGTGTCATGAGAAATACTTTTTTATCTTCTGTACTTGGCTATGACTTTATAACCTTTCAAACTCATCTCAGGAATCACTTTCTTCAGGAGGCAAAACACACACACACACACACACACCCCTTTCCACCCAAGTTGGGTTAAATATTTCTCTATGACCCAACAGAATCCTGTGTATACCTCAAATCAATATTTCTGTCTCTTGCCTTGCTCTCTTCTGACCCTGACTTTGAATTCTTTGCTATACATAGAAGTAATATTACAATCACTTTTTTTTTTTTTTTTGCGGTACGCATGCCTCTCACTGTTGTGGCCTCTCCCGTTGCAGAGCACAGGCTCTGGACATGCAGGCTCAGCGGCCATGGCTCACAGGCCTAGCCGCTCCATGGCATGTGGGATCTTCCTGGACTGGGGCACGAACCCGTGTCCCCTGCATTGGCAGGCGGATTCTCAACCACTGCGCCACCAGGGAAGCCCCTACAATCACTTTTAATAATAAAATAAAAAGAATAAAAAGAAGAAGGTTTATCAACTCCTGTAGTTTTTTTTTTTTTTTTTTAGCTATATGTATTCAACAAGTGTTTCCTAAGTATTCACTCTGTTCCAGGCTCTGTGAATACAGAGATCAATGAGACCCACTACCTGACCTCAAAGAATTAATAATTGAATTGGGGAGCTAGCTTAGTAAGCAAAAATTGCAGCAGTGTGACACCAAAAAGCATGTGAGTTTTATACATTTCAATTAGTTCATTTCAAGGTTATATATACAACATCAAGTCTCCCTACATTGGGTAAAACCTTCATTCCCTGTTTCCAAAGTTCCATCCTAAATGGAATTTTGAGTGTCCTTCAGTAAAGATTTTATAACATGGTAACAGGAAAAGTAGTTTATTTGAGCCATTCTCAGGAAAACACTAGCTGGGTGTAAAGCAAGATGCTCCATTGGCCAGCTACCTTATTTCACCAGATGACGCACTGTTGGGCTGGACCACTAGATGGCGGTGCCCAGGGCAGGAGTTCTGTAAATTCTTGTTAACAATCTTAAGATAGTTTTGCCTCTGAGCACTCCATAGTATATCTACATATATAAATTCTGTTATATGATATGTTTCTTAGACTTGTTTTGTGACTAGAAGAAAAGTCAATAGTATAACTTCCAAAAATGATTCTTTAAGAAAAATAAAATTCTTCCCCTCAGATTAAAAAAAAATGTTTTCCAAAGAACACCAACTGAGGTTGATGAATAGAGCTATCAGATATGTGTTTTATCAGCTTGCTTTATGTTGTCTTGAAGGTTTCATTTTTCAAAACCAAAAAAATTCCTGCCTCCCATGATGGCTTTAATGGGGTGGGAATTATTATAACTTTCTAATATAGGTACTTGCTTAAGATGATTATTAGGAAAGTATTTAGAAATCTATTCCAAGGTACATAGTACACCACAACCTCCTTATGCTTTAAGTAATCGGCATTTATCAACACTCATCCTTTATTAGAGTAAATTGAGAAAGAGATGCACGACACTGGACTTGGAGTCGTAAGGCTGGGAGGCTCTAGATTCTATGTATTAGCAGCTTAGTTTAAACAAATTACTCAGTTTGTCCACTCCTCAGTTCCTTCATCCAAAAAGTAGAGATGATGACAACATCCACTTTACCGTGTCATAAGGATCACATGTGATTACATATATGCAACCCTGTAGAAAGAACATTAGTATACAAATATCAGGAGCAGTCATCTGAGTTAAATGGTCAAAAACCCAGTAATTGCCTAGTCAGAGATTACCTTACCCATTGGCAAAATAAGATATAACTTCAGGGACCTCAAAAAGTCCTTTTACTGAAAAAATATTATTGACAAATTGCTGCTTACTAATGATATAAAGCCCCTTATATTTTTAACATCTTTATTGGAGTAAAATTGCTTTGCAATGTTGTGTTAGTTTCTGCTGTATAACAAAGTGAATCAGCTATATGTGTACATATATCCCCATATCCCCTCCCTCTTGTGTCTCCCTCCCACCCTCCCTATCCCACCCCTCTAGGTGGTCACAAAGCACTGAGCTGATCTCCCTGTGCTATGCAGCTGCTTCCCACTAGCTATCTATTTTACATTTGGTAATGTATATATATCAATGCTACTCTCTCACTTCATCCCAGCTTACCCTTCCTCCTCCCCTTGTCCTCAAGTCCATTCTCTATGTCTGCGTCTTTATTCCTGTCCTGCCGCTAGGTCATCAGAACCATTTTTTTTTATATTCTATATATATATATGTGTTAGCATATGGTATTTGTTTTTCTCTTTCTGACTAACTTCACTCTGTATGACAGATTCTAAGTCCATCCACCTCACTACAAATAATTCAATATCGTTCCTTTTTATGAAAGCCCTTTATTTTAAAAAAGTAAGAATAAAAAGCCTTTATTCTACCATGAGAGCTAAGAATCAAAATGGAATATTTTTTGGTAATAAAGTTGAATCCAGGACACTCTGGAAAAGACAAGATAAGTGTATTTAAACATAAGAAGCACAGAACTAAAGCAAGAAAAAATTAACAAGATAAAATTCAGTTGGACAAAGGGAAGGAGTTATTTATTGTAACCATAATAGCAATGATGGAGAGTCATTCCATGGTGTAAGGAGAAAGTAGAAGGAAATTCAGGCTAAGGACAAATCTAACAAGTTTGGAAGGTGTAAGAAAGGAGATTCATCATCATTTACATGTGCAAGACATTATTCCAAGTATCTTACATATATTAATTCATTTAATCTTTGCAGTAACTTGAAGGAGGATTATAATTATATTTGAACCATTGTATAGATGGGAAAACTGATGTTCAGAAAATGAAATAACTTTTTAAAAATTTCTGTCATCATCTCTTCATCAGTATCTCTTTGAAATACTAGGTATTAAGCTGATAATGTTTCCTATCCATGATTCTGAGTCATTAAACTAGAGACTGCCCAGATATTATTTCAGATATAATGTTTCAAGAATTGAATTAATCATTCAGCCAATTAGCAGTGATATTACATTTCTAATGCCTGGGCCACATGAGTACATGAAAGTGAGGAATTTTCCTTGAATTATAATGAATTAACTTGGGGGATGATCAACTAGCAAGTAGCATATTCCTGCTTCTGGAAGTAGGAAGAGAAGAAAAATACTACATAAAAACAGTCTGGGACAGACTCCAGGCATGCAGTGTTTTGTTCCAATGACAAAATTTGCTTCTAGATGATGTCCTAAACTTAACCTCACTCCCCCCAGATCCCCCAGATGTTAAGCACAGCTTCAGTTCAGAAGAAGCCAATATCAACACCATATGTTCTAAAAATCCTATTATTATTATGAGCAATCTGTATGTCCACATTTGGAGCATAGGAGTGATAAATTGGAGTGGGAGAGCAAATAAGCATTTTCTATTCCTGAAAGTTGGATCCTTCTATCTTCTTATGATTCTAGTTCTCAGTCTTGCATTGTCATCTGAGAGATGATATCCCAAGGAAGCCAATAGAGGTCCACAATCCAGTGTCCAAGAACTTATGAGTAGATGTTTTTCAGAATTTACATATTTTCTCAGATATTAGGAATATAATGTGATGCTTTTGCTGTAATTGTGTAACATCCCAACAGGGTTTGGGGAGTTTCATAATCAAGCACATTAATATTTTTGCAGTAAAGTATATAAATATTCAAGCAAAGTAGAATAATAAATACTATAAATAGTTCCATATCAGGATGGAACAGTTTTAACATAAAACAAATTTTCCACACACTTAAAACTTTTGGTTTTGTATTTGAATTGTGAACTCTTTCCATTATTCCTTGAGCCTAAACCAAAACAAGTGATCTAGTGGAAATTTATGACCTCCAGTAGACCAATATTAAAATATAAGAATTCCTAAATGGGGTTAACTGCCAGAAGGAGTGGCCTCTGGTGAGTTGGTTAGACGTAGTCTCTCAGGAGGTGACCTATACCACCTAACACTTCTAACCAGATCACTTTTCACTTCTCTTTAGTCAGAGCATTTAATTACTACCATGGCACCAAGAGCTCACTCGAACAATAATGTAAGGTTAAAAGAAAATAACATGTTGGTAAACAGTATGGAAAGCATGATCACATTAAGCTACTTCCAAGCTCACTCACATAGTTATTGGCAGGCTTTGAGCCCTCACCACCTGGACCTCTCACACAGTTGCCTCACAACATAGCAGCTGGCTTCCCTCAGAGCTAGGGACCCAAGAGTGTGAGAGAGAATGCACCGAAGATGAAAGCCACAAATAGATTTGCTTCTACTGTCTTTCAAAATTTTATCATCCATTTCTAGTCAAATGTTATTATTAATTCTTCCATCCCAAAGCCTATGACTTTTATCATGAAATGCTCAGAGAAGTAACTCATGATCTCTCCTCCCACACCTCAACACCTAGATTTATTCTGGGATTCCTTCATATAATTTGTATCTATTATGCATTTTTTTCTTACATGGAGGACTAGAGAATCGTATAAAGATGTAAAAGATATGGCCCCTGTCCTTGAGAGGCTCATGATCAGTTTGGTTGACAGGATCATAAACCAGAGTTAAAATACAATGTGCTAAGTATTTTGTTTTGTTTTGTTTTTAATAAATTTATTTTATTTTTGGCTGCGTTGGGTCTTCATTGCTGCGCGCAGGCTTTCTCTAATTGCAGTGAGCAGGTGTTACTCTTCATTGCAGCATGTGGGCTTCTCATTGCGGTGGCTTCTCTTGTTGCAGAGCATGGGCTCTAAGTGCACGGGCTTCAGTAGTTGTGGCACGAGGGCTCGGTAGTTGTGACTCATGGACTCTAGAGCGCAGGCTCAGTAGTTGAGGCACACAGGCTTAGTTGCTCCGCCGCACGTGGGATCTTCCTGGACCAGGGATCAAACCCGTGTCCCCAAAATTGGCAGGTGGATTCTTAACCACTGCACCACCAGGGAAGTCCCTGTGCTAAGTGTTTTAATTGCAGTGTACACAAAGTGATTTGTGAGCACAGAGAACTGAGACACTAAATCTGTCTGAGATACATGACGGTTTCACACAGGATATGATATACTCCTCTAATACTCTTTATACTTCAAGTATAAGTTTCCATTGCCTTGAATGCAGATAACAGAATAGCCTGTGCAAAGATATGAAAATAAGAGAGAGCATGGTATGCAGAGGAAACAAGTCATTTTTTTTGTGATTTGAGCATACCAGATGTGTGTTTGAAGGAATATGAAGGTTAAAAATGGAGGGAAATAGGATAAAATCTTTGCAAAACACATAAATTTCAACTAAAGAATTGGTATTTAAAATATACAAAGAATGCTCAAAATTCAACATTAAGAAAACAAGCAATCCAATTTAAAAATGGGCAAAATATCTGAAAAGACACCTCACCAAAGAAGATATACAGAGAGCAAATAAACATATGAAAAAGATACTCAACATCATTAGAGAATTCAAATTGAAACAACAATGAGATACCACTACACACCTATTAGAATAGCCAAAATCCAGAACACTGACAACACCAAATGTTCGTGAGGATGAAAAGCAACAGGAACTCTCATTAATTGCTGGTGGAAAGGCAAAATGATACAGCCATTTTGGGAGACAGTAGAGCAGTTTCTTACAAAACTAAACATAATCTTACCATATGATCCAGCAATCATTCTCCGTGGTATTTATCCAAATGAGTTGAAAACTTACATTCACACAAAAACCTATGTGTGAATGTTTATAGCAACTTTATTCATAATTGCCAAAACTTAGAACCAATCGAGACATCCTTCTATAAGGAAATGGGTAAACAAATGGTGGTATAACCATACACTGGAATATTATATGGATGATAAAAAGGAATGAGTAAGCCACCAAAAGACATGGAAAAACTTTAAATACATATTTCTAAGTGAAAGAAGCCAATCTAAAAAAGTTACATACTGTATTATTCCAACTGTATGACATTCTAGAAAAGGCAAAACTATAGAGACAATAAAAATATCAGTGATTGACAGGGGTTCTAGGAAGCATGATCACAGGGGTTTTTAGAGCAATGAAACTATTATTTGGTATAACAAAGTAATGGTGGATACATGCCATTATACATTAGTCAAAACCCATAGACTGTACAACACAAAGAGTGAACCCTAATGTAAACTACGAAATTTACTTAATAATAATGTAACAATATTGGCTCATCAGTTGTAACAAATATACCACATAAATGCAACATATTAAAAATGGGGAAATTGGTAGGGGGTAAGGGGTGTATGGGAGCTTCCTGTATTTTTAGCTCAATTTTTTTTTGTTAACCAAAAACTGCTCAAAAGATTAATAAAGCCTATTAATTTTTTTTTAAAGTAGAGGAAAATGTGATGAAGAAAGAGACTGGTATTAATTTATAAGAAACTTGATAAGCTATTATTATGGCCATCTATTTCTGTGTAACCAGCCACTCCAAACTTGATGGCTTAAAAACAAAGTCATTTCATAATGTTCACAATCTGTAAGTTACAAAATGGGCCAGCCTCAGCTGGTTGATTCTCCTGTTCCATGTGGTGTTGAATGAGGTCACTTGGTAACATTCAGCTGGTAGCTGGGCTGGAATAGAGAATCCAAGGCAGCTTCTTTTATATATCTGTTGCCTTGGTGGGGAAGGATGGAAATCAAGGCTCTGTTGGGCCACTTTCCCTCTCTTGCTTGTTTTATAGTTTTTCCACATACTGTCTACAACAGGATAGTTTAAACTCCTGCAGCTCAGGTGCCAAGAGTGGGTGCTCCAAAAGACAAGAAGCAGAAACTGGCAATCTCGTAGGGCCTCGGCCTATAAACTGGCAAAGCATCACTTCTGCCATCTCTATTTGTCAAAGCAGTTATGAATCCTGTCCAGATTCAAGGGGAAGAGACATAGACTCCCACCTCTGTAAAAGACAGATGCCAAAGCTTTTGTGACCATCATTGATCTATCACAGCCATGCTATGGAATTTGAATTGTGTCCTGTAGTGCCTGGCAGCTATTGAAAGACTGTAATCTAGGGAAAGACATATTAGAATCAGTTGCGGCAGTATGAAATAGGAAATGAGGGGGAATAAATTGAAGGAAGGAATCCCAGACACTCATTACCACAGAATATTTACTTTGTATTTTTAAGTGATTTCTTGGGGGAAGGGGGCCGGGGGCATTAAAACCCACTCCTTTGTTTTGATTGTAAAGATGATTATTTGTGGCTTCTAAGATACTGATATAATTTCAAATAATAAACTTTCATGTGTGCTAGGTTTTTGTCTCTCCAATTAGACTAGAAGCTCCTTGAAACAGAAATTGTGTAAATCTATAGCAGCAAGTATTTTGTAAATGTCCAGGAAATATTTACTGATTGGCAGATTAAAGAAGGCAAATCACATGGGACTCCTCTTCAGTCAACAAATATTTGAGTTTTGATATGTACCAGGCCTATTCTTTTTATTATTATTGTTGAGATATAATGAGATATAACATTGTATAGGTTTAAGGTATACAATACCTTGATTTGATATATATTGCAAAATGATTATGACCATACTATTAGCTAACACCTCCATCGCTTCACATAATTATCATTTCTTTTTTGATGAGAACATCAACTCTTTTAGCAACTTTCAAGGATATAATATGGTATTTTTTACTATAATCACTATGCTATACATAGAGTCCCCAAAACTTACTAATCTTATAATTGGAGGTTTGTACCCTTTGACCAACATCTTCCTATGTGGATATCAAATTTTCCCAGCATGATTTATTAAAAATACTATCCATTCCCCATTGAGTATTCTTGACCCTTGTCAAATATTAATTGACCATATATGCCAGGATTTATTTCTGTGCTGTCGATTTTATTCTATTCATGTGTATCTATTTTCATGCCAGTACCATACTGTTTTGAACACTACTGCTTTGTAGTTCAGTTTGAAATCAGGAAGTGTGATGCATCTCACTTTGTTCTTCTTTCCGAAAATTGCTCTGGCTATTTGGGGTTTTTGCAGTGTCATGCAAATTTAGGATTGTTTTTTCTATTTCTGTGAAAAATGACATTGTGATTTTGATAGGGATTGCATTACATTTACAGATGACTGAGTATTATGGATATTTTAACAATATACATTCTTCCAATTCATGAACACAGATATCTTTCCATTTATTTGTGTCTTCTTCCATTTCTTTCAACAATGTTCTATAGTTGTCAGTGTAGTTCTTTCACTTTCTTGGTTAAATTTATTTCTTTTTGTGCTATTGGGAATAGGATTGTTTTCTTTATTTCTTTTTCAGATATTTCATTGCTAGTGTATAGAAGTGATACTGATTTATATATGTTGATTTTGTACCTTGCAACTTTCATGAATTTGTTGATTAGTTCTAACAGTTTTCGGTGGACTCTTTAGTGATTTCTATATATAAAATTGTAGCATCTGCCAACACAGGTAATTTTACTTCTTCTTTTCCAATTTGGATGTCTTTTTTTGTGTGTGTGGTACACGGGCCTCTCACTGTTGTGGCCTCTCCCGTTGCGGAGCACAGGCTCCGGACGCGCAGGCTCAGCGGCCATGGCTCACGGGCCCAGCCGCTCCACAGCATGTGGGATCTTCCCGGACCGGGGTACGAACCCGTGTTCCCTGCATCGGCAGGCAGACTCTCAACCACTGCACCACCAAGGAAGCCCTGGATGTCTTTTTTGCCAAATTTCTCTGGCTAGAACTTCCAATACTATGTTGAATAGGGGTGGTGAGTGTGGGCATCTTTGTCTTGTCCCTGATCTTAGAGGAAAAGCATTCAACATTTTACTGTTGAATATGATGTTAGCTGTGGCCTTGTTTTATATAGGCTTTATTATGTTTAGGTACATTCCTTCTTTACCCAATTTATTGAGAATTTTTCATCCTGAAAGAAGGTTGTATTTTGTCAAATCCTTTTTATGCATCTATTGAGATGATCGTATGATTTTTATCTTTTATTCTATTAATGATTTGCATATATTGAACCATCCTTGCATCCCAAGGATAAATCCTATTTGATCATGGTGTATGAGCCTTTTAATGTGTTATTGAATTCAGTTTGTTAGTATTAAGAATTTTTGCATTTATATTCATCAGGGGTATTGACCTGCAATTTTCTTTTCTTATAATGTCCTCTTTTGGCTTTGGCATCAGGGTGATGCTGACCTCATAAAATGAGTTTCCAAGTCTTCCCTTCTCTTCAGCTTTTGGGAAGAGTTTGAGAAGGATTGACTTTAATTCTTCTTAAATGTTGGTTATAATTTACCGGTGAAACCATCTGGTCCTGAACCTTTCTTTGTTCGGCAGTGTTTGATTATTGTTTATTGGGTATTTAGATTTTCTCTGTCTTGATTCAGACTTGGTAGGTTGGATGTTTCTAAGAATTTATCCACTTCCTTTAGGTTAACCAGTTTGTTGGCATATAACTGTTTATAATAGTCTCTTATGATCCTTTGTATTTCTGTGGTATCAGCTCTAATGGTTCTTCACTTATTTATGATTATATTTAGAGTTTTCTCTCTTTTTTCTTAGTCTATCTACATATTTATCAATTTGGTTTATAGTTTTTTTAAAAAGTGCTCTGAGTTTCATTAATTTTTTTTTTTTGTTCTCTATTTCATTTATTTCAGCTCTGATCTCTGTTATTTCCTTCCTTCTCCTAACTTTGGGCTAGTATGTTCACTTTATCTAGTTCCTCAAGGTGTAAAGTTAGGTTGTTTCAGATCTTTCTTTTTCCTTAATGTAAGCTTTTATAGCTATAAACTTCCCTCTTAAAACTGCTTCTACAGCATACCATAGGTTTGGTATGTTGTGTTGCCATTGCTGTTTGTTTAAAGATATTTTTTTTTATTTCTCTTTTGATTTCTTATTTGACCCATTGGTTTTTCAGGAGTGTGTTGTTTAATTTCAACATGTTTGTGAATTTTTCAGCATTTTTTTGATTGATTCTAATTTTATACCATTGTGACCAGAAGAGACCAGGTATTGTTTTTTATGCTTGCAATACATCAGTGAATAAAACAATAATGCCTTCCTTAGCAAACATTTTAAGTCTACAAAACTCATAATGGAGGTGGAGGGTCACCTGAAAGTACTCTGTCTAGAGAATCTGTAATTCTTTCCCACGGTTCTCATCTGAGTGCTGTTTCTATAAAATTTCAAAAATTTTCTTGTAAACTGCAAGTGACCTTGGAGTCAGAAATTACTTTGTCTGTGTAAATAGACAATTATTTTACTCAATACTACAGGGTCTATAAGTCAACTAAGACAATCAAGTAGCAGTAGGGTATCAATCTAAAGAGAGAATCTTGCCCTTGCAGGCATTTCTTCAATTGAATGCACAGCTGCAACTACTATTATGAAAGCAAAATCCTAATTGCACTCAATCAACAAGAGTATTTCCATTATTGCTTGTCCAAGTTCATTTATTTTTGCTGCTATCCAACCTGTGTAAGTATCCAAAAAATGCAAATGTTTTAAAGTCTTTGGATATACACACACTCCAAATTAAAGATGTATATCCCTGATCCAATGAACAATAATTGGATTTTAAACAGAGAGACAGAAAGAGAAAGAGAGGTTATCAACAGCATAAAGTTCAAAAAACAAAAGGTTTTCTCTAAATATCAAAATCAGAGATTCAAAACTATATTATACTCTAATCATTTTGTTTTTCTCCTACATTTTAAGCCATATTTAGAAAAAAGGGCTCTAGTAAGCATAACTTTGGAAAAGCAGATCTTATAAAATTAATCAGATCATATTTTGTAACAAATTAACCACTCTGAAAAATTGGGGAAAATATATAAAGTACATATCTAGGTATTGTCAATATTGTCTATTTCTCTTGTTTTTTGATTCAACCTGTATTTATTGAATACTATATGCTAGGCACTGTGCTAGGAAATGAGAATAAGCAACGAAGAAGACAGTGTTCCTGTCCCATTAATATTCACAATATTGGGAAAGATATATACATAAATAGAAAGTTTCATTTAAATCTTTGTGCTTTCCTAAGAAATTAAATTTTTATTGGCAAGTGTACACAGAAATTGAAACTTTCATGTATTGCTGATGGGAATACAAATTGATAGAGATAACTTTTTTTCGAGAGTATTTTTGTGATTCTTATCAAAAGCCTTCAACGCTTACTCAAGTAATTCCATTCCTGGGAATTCATCCTAAAAAAACTAACTGTGAAGCTACACAAAAATTTATCTAAAAGGAATTACATTACACATTTTTTTATAATATTAAGACTGGCAACTACTTAAAAGGCAACAATGAAGAATTTGGTCAAATTCTTTGCAATTTATGATAAAACAGTGCATGGCCATTTAAAATAATGTTATTAATAATATGGGAACATGTCAGTTATGCTGTCAAAAAATTTTTTTTTCCTTAGACTACAAAGCAACATGTTCAAAATAAGGCTATTTTGTTAAAAACAATTTTATATATGTGGTGGGATGAATTGGCAAAAACCACCCTTTATTGTCCCCATCATTTGGGAGACCTAGAATCAAAATAATGTAATCATAGTTGGCACCATTCTTCCTGGCACCAAAAAGAATAGTCATTGACAACCAGCGTGGTTGTTCTTGTGATTCAGCCAAGATTCAGGTCTGGCGAGGAAGAGCAAAATGCTTCTCAGCATAATAATGGGGCAGTCTGTTTTTCACAAGGGACAAAACACAAAAACCCAAGCTGATAGGAAAAATGTCCTTTCCTCACACCCAGACCAGCCTGCATTTTCTCAGAAGAAAATTAATCCTTCTCTTTGTGAGATGGATGTACCCTACAGGTGATTTAATTAAGAGAACCTGCTCTCAAAGGTGAAGAGGCTGAACTGGTATTAAGAGACTAGCACTCACCCTTGTTCACAGGAGAGAGGTAGATGCCCTCTGTCCCCTGCTAGGTCTAGTGCAGGAGTCAGTAAACTATGGTCTGCAGGCCAAATCCAGCCCACCACCTATTTTTGTGTGGCTCACAAGCTAAAAATATTTTTTACATTTTTAAATAGTTGAAAAAAATTTAAGGAAAATGTTATGTGACATGAAAATTACATGAAATTCAGATGTCAGTGTCCATAAATAGAGTTTTGTTGAAATGCAGCAATAGTCTTTTACTTAGGTATTATCTATGGCTGCTTCCTGCTACATTGGCAGAGTTGAGTAGAGTTGCAGTGAAGACTGGATAGCTCGCAATGCCTAAAATATTTACTATTTGGCCCTTTTCTAAAAAGGTTTGCAGACTCTGATCTAGTGGAGAGATCTTCAGTATGCTTCTCAGCACAGCCCAGGTGGCACTCAAGTTTGAAATCTCTCCTGTGAAGACATGTGAAATTTTCCAAGGAAAGGATTTGCATGTGAAATCTTCCAAGGAAAGGTTGCAGTGACTTGAAGTACACCCTCCTTTCTTTGACGGGTACAAAGAAGACTCTGAATATTTATCCCAGTAAAAATTACCCTATATGTGGTAGCAAAGATTCTTTCCTTCAGGAATAAAAATACAAGGGAACCCTGTCATACCTAGGTGACATATAAATGTAACACAAGCGTTGATGTCCATCTCTACCCTCACTTCCCACTTCAAGGGTCAACCTCCTCTAAAATACTCTGAAAAGTGAAGCTTCTCTAAAGTGTCTCCCAAAGTGTCCACTCATAAGCTCCTCTGGGGCAGAATTTCTCTTGACTTGGCCATGGACCACCACTCATATACTGCTGCTCTTTATTTGGAACTCTTGGACCCTGACTCTTATTTGGACACAACTTCCTCTGCAAGTGCTGGCTAGAGGTCAGTGTGTAGCACTCTGCCCTTTTATTCTCCACAAAACCACTAGGCAAGCCTATAAAGATATAAAGTATTTCCTACTCCTAGCTTTTTGCTTCACTCCCAAGTTTTTCCTTCATTTAAACCCTCCCATGCAGAGATCCCTCCACCTTCTAGGAAACTTCATTCCTTACAAACAAGGATTGATCTTGCTCCAGGATGCATTCCCTGTCCCCTTCCTTTAGACCTGTACAGAACACTTCTCTAGGCCTTTTTAATGCAGTCTGTACTAATGTGGGGGTGTGGAGGGCATTGCAACAGGATAATTGATGATAGCCATGACATCTCAGGTCATGTAGAATGATGGGTAGCTTTGGAACTCCAAGTCTCAAAGCAAATCATAAGACCTCTGTTATGGACTGAACATTTGTGTCTGCCCCAAACTCATTATGTTAAAGCCCTAATCCCCACTGTGATGGTATTTGGAGGCTAGGCCTTTGGGAGGTGATTGGGTTTGGATGAGGTCATGCAGAGGGGCCACCAGAATGGGATTAGTGTCCTTGTAAGAAGAGAAAGAGAGACCAGAGCTCCCTCTCTCCACCATGTGAAGACACAGTGAGAAGGTGGCTGCCTACAAGCCAGGAAAAGAGCTCTTGCCAACAATTGAATCAGCTTGCACCTTGATCTTAGACTTCCCAGCTTTCAGAACTGTAAGAAATGTCTGTTGTTTAAGCCACCCAGTTTGTGGTATTTTGTATGACAGCCCAAGCTAAGACACCTTCCAAATCAGGTCACATTCTCAAGCTCTCTATTAGTGAACAGCATATGAACTTGTTTAATCTGCCAGATTTTTTCTAGTGGGTAACTACTAGACAAAGCATTACATATTTACATATGCTCACACACAAACACATACACACTCACACACTCACATGCACTCAAACCATATACCTGCACTTATTTACCATACATCTCCCAAGAACAAATACTACTTGTCAAAAACTGTAAAATATGTATTAAACTTGTTTCCATTGCTGGAATGTAACCTCCTTCTCCATCCCTGTTATTAAAGCTTTGTTAAAATCTATATTGCTCATGAATACTTGGGATAAAAGAATTCTTTTGGGGAAAGCTCAAAGAGACATAACTTTCCACATGTGGATCAATATGGTGTGATAAACATTATGCATTTACTTAACCAGAAGTCTTTTTTAGCCAAAAAAGGCAACAATATTAGGCCTCTGGATATTTGAAGAAATCTAGAGGGAATGCTTTGAGCTACAATAAACTGCAGAATAAGAATCTAAACCAACTATAAATGTATGTCTGTTGGCCAGGGGAATATTAACTACAACTTTCACAAATAAGTTTTATTATGTAACAGGATGTTTTAGCTGTGTTATAGACTGAATGTTTGTGTCCTTCCAAAATTCATATGTTGGAAGCCCTACACCCCAACGTGATGATATTGGGAGATAGGGCCTTTGGGAGGTAATTAGGTTTAGATGAGGTCATGAGGATGGAGCTTTCCTGATAAGATTACTATCCTTATAAAAAGATTGCTCTCTCTCTCTCTCTTTCTCTCCCCTCCCCATGTGAACACACAGAGGAAAGGCCATGTGAGCACACAGGATGAAGGTGGTATCTGAAAGATAAAAAGAAAGTCTTCATCAGAACCCAACCTTGCTGGCACCCTCATCTCAGGCTTCCAGTCTCCAGAATTGTGAGAAAAAAAATGCCTGTTGGTTAAGGTCCCCAGTCTATAGTATTTTGTTCTTGCAGCCCAAGCAGAATAATCTAAAAACTGGAACTAAGAAGTAGGGTGGTGCTGTAACAAATATCTATAAATGTAGAAGTGGCTTTAGAACTTGTGGTGGGTAGAGGCTGAAAGAGTTTTGAGAGACATACTAGAAAATGTAGAGATTGCTGTCAAGGGACTGCTAAAAGTGATTCTGGAGAGAGCTAAGAAAAGAGCAGAGCTGTAGAGAAAACTTCCATCTTCTTAGGGCATACATAAATAATCATGAATAAAATGTTGGGAGAAATATGGTAAAAAGCCATTCTGGTAAAGTCTCAGAAGGAAATGAGGAACATGTTATTTGACAATGAAGGGAAGGCAATCCTTGTTACAAAGTGGCAAACAACTTGGCTGAATTGTATTCATGTTCCAGTGTTTCACTGAAGGCAGAACTTTTTAAAATTAATTTTTATTGGAGTATAGTTGCTTTACAATGTTGTGTTAGTTTCTGCTGTACAACAAAGTGAATCAGTTACACAAATATACATATCCACTCTTTTTTAGATTCTTCTCCCATATAGGTCATTACAGAGTACTGGGCAGAGTTATCTGTTCTATACAGTAGGTTCTTATTAGTTATCTATTTTATTTATAGTAGTGTGTATATGTCAATCCCAATCTCCCAATTTTTCCCTCCCATCCCCCACCCTGGAACTATAAGTTTGTTTTTTATATCTGTGACTCTATTTCTATTTTGTAAATAAGTTCATTTGTACCATTTTTTTAGATTCCACCTATAAGCAAAAAGAATATGTGGTACATATATACAATGGAATATTACTCAGCCATAAAAAAGAATAAAATAATGCCATTTGCAGCAACATGGATGGACCTAGAGATTGTCACACTGAATGAAGTAAGTCAGATAGAAGAGGCAGAACTTTTGAGTGATGAAAAATATAATTTATCTGAGGAGATTTCAAGCAAAGTCTTAAAGGAGTAGTTTATTTCCTCCTGACTGCTCACAGTAAAATGTGAGAATGGAGAAATGAATTTAATAAGGAATTGTTAAGCGAAAAGGATCAGTACATAGAGATTTGGAAAATTCTCAGACTATCCATATTGCAGAGAATATCAAGAATGTGGCTGAACAACCATTAGATATAAAGTTTAGTATGGGTATGAACCACAGACCTAATCAGCCACTCCAGTGGAAACCTTGCCAATTTGAACTGCAGGGAATGTAAATAGGACAAAATAAAGTGTCCTAATCTGTTTGGGCTGCTAGAACAGAATACTATAGACTGGATGTCTTATAAACAACACAAATTTATTTCTCATGGTTCTAGAGGCTAAGAAGTTTAAGATCAAGTCACTGGCACATTCAGTGTCTGGTGAAGGTCCACTTCCTGATTCACAGATGCTGTCTTTTCACTGTAACCTCATATGGCAGAAGGGGTAAGGGAGCCCTCTGTGGGGTCTCTTTTATAAGAACACTAATCTCATCATGAGGGCTCCACCATCATGACCTAATTTCCACCCAAAGGCTTCACCTCCAAATATACGATCACATTGGGGATTAAGTTTCAATATATGAATTTTGGGGAGATACAAATATTCAGTGTAGAGCATAAAGGAAAGCTGTCAGACTTCTTAGATCCTACAGGACAAGATCAGAGAGCAGTTCAACTTCAAACATGCACTATTCTTCAAAACACTGGAAGAAACCCCCAAAGCAACCCAAAGTTTATCAGGACTCTCTCCTGGGTTTCTAAGGGTAGAGACATCACCACAATTTCAACAGGTCAGAAGGCAGCCACCCTGGAGCTGTGGAGGTTGGGCTGCCTGAAGCTTTGTAGGCTTGACCCCAGCCCAGCAGAGTCCTGGAGGCATGACCCCCACCAGGCCACCTCAGCAGGTCCCTAAGGCAGAGCATTGAACCCAAGATGATTGTTCTCCAGACTTAAGATCTAATGGTTCCATATATATTTGTTAGAAGAACCCAGGGACAGGACAGGAATAAAGACACAGATGTAGAGAATGGACTTGAGGACACGGGGAGGGGGAAGGGTAAGCTGGGATGAAATGAGAGAGTGGCATGGACATATATACACTACCAAATGTAAAATAGATAGCTAGTGGGAAGCAGCCGCATAGCATAGGGAGATCAGCTCTGTGCTTTGTGGCCACCTAGAGGGGTAGGATAGGGAGGGTGGGAGGGAGATGCAAGAGGGAGGAGATATGGGGATATATGTATATGTATAGCTGATTCACTTTGTTATACAGCAGAAACTAACACACCATTGTAAAGCAATTATACTCCAATAAATATGTTTTTAAAAAGTTATTATAAAAAAATTAAAAAATAAAAAAAAAGATCTAATGGTATTTGCATTACTAGGTTTTAGCCTCTCTTGGGATCTGCCACCCCTTTCCTCCTTCTGATTTCTCCTTTTTGGAATAATGAAGTCTATTCTATACCTGTCCCATCATTGTATTTTGGATACATTGTATTTTTGAAGTGCATAATTTACCCGGTTTCATAGGCTGGAGAAGAATTTTCCCCCGATGAATTAACCCTGGAGTCTCACTTGTATCTGATTTAGATATACAATCAGCCCTCTGCATCTATGGGTTCTGTGTCCACAGATTTAACCAACTGAAGATCAAAAATATTCAAAGAACACTTTGCAGAAATCTTCAAAATGCAAAACTTCAATTTACTGTGTGCCAGCAATTATTTACATACCATTTACACAGTATTTACAACTTTTTATATAACATTTACATTGTATTAGGTATTATAAGTAATCTAGAGATGATTTAAAGTATATATGTGTAGGTTATATACCAATACTACATCATTTTATATAAGGGACTTGGATTTTGTTATTTGAGGGGAGTCTTGGAACCAATACACTTGGATATGTAGGGATGACTCTGTTTGTGTGACACTTTGAACTTTGGACTTTAGAGTTGATGATGGAACAAATTTAGACTTTTAGAGCTGTTGAAATGGAATGAATATACTTTGTATGTGAGAAGGACATGAATTTTGGGGGGCCAGGACAGAATGTGACAGACTGAATGCGTATCTCCAAAATTAATATGTTAAAACCTTAACCCACAATGTGACGCTGTTAGTAGTTGGCCTCTGGGAGGTAATTAGGTTTAGATAAAATAATGAAGAATGGATCCCTTATGATGGGATGAGAAAGAGACAGCCAAGCTTCCTCTTCCACCATGTGAGGATTCAGTAAGAAGACAGCCGTCCACAAGCCAGAAAGAGGGTCCTAATCCTAAAGAACCAAATCTGCCAGCATCTTGATCTTGGATTCCCCAGCCTCCAGAACTGTGAGAATAAATATTTGTTGTTTAAACCTCCCAGTCTACGGTGTTCTGTTATAGTAACCCAAGCTAAGACAAGTTGCATATAGCATGAAGTATAACCTCAAACTGGTTGAAACAATTAGGATATTGATTATCTACCATTAATGGAAACCCAGAGGTATGGGTAATATTTGTTCAGTTCAGTCAGCTCAATTCTGTTATCAAGAATCCAGGTTCTTTCTATGCCTCTACTCAACCATCCTCAATGTCAGCTTCATCCTAAAAGTTGTCTCTCATGAGTTCAAGTTGGCCATCTTTGGCCATTAGAACTTCATGCTTTCTTTGTTCATATTGAACAAGAAAGGGAAAGACATCTCTTACACTTGCAGAATAAATGTTCTTTCCTACAATCTGATTGGTCAAAATAAGTCATGTATCAACCCTTGAGTCACTGGTAGTCTTCAAAGGAAGTCTATATGTTAAATAGCTTAGAGTAATGAGAACTCACCTTCCCTAGAATGGAGTCTGCTTTCCCTGAACTAGAAGACTGAGGTGGATACGCAAACTAAGGTTCTATTAGAAGGGAGAAACAGGTGAATAAATGCCTGGTGGGCAATAACATTATCTACTGCACAGTAGTATATGCAACTCTTATTAGAGCCCAGTTTTATCTATGAATTCATGTTCTGGAGTTCACTAGGACTTCCATTTTACAGGCAATATTGAATAATTTGCCAAAAGAAAATAACTGCCTAAAAAGTTTACATATATTATTATATCAATAAAAAGAGCCATCAAAATATCATGTTACACCACAGAGTATAATTACATGTTCACATAAGTGACTTCAAGTTCCAAAATAATTTCTGGAAACTAAAACATTGTCACACATATAAGTGTTAAGTTGAATATCAAAGAAGTCTATGGTGTTTATAGTAAATTATTTGCTGTTTTCAGCACCTCTGATCATAGTTTTTCAGTTAAATTTCTCCAGGTTATCCTAAAGTCAGTGCATGTACTTTTTTTTTTTTCTGTCTTCCTCAGGACAGTCTAACCTTGCTTTTATCTAGCTATAGTGAATATAAAATATAACCATTATTAATGGACTCTCAAAATCCTAATCTCAACCCAGAATATGGGGAATATTATTTATGAGTCCACCTGTAATCACTGATGACCTCAATCGGAATTTGAACTCAATAAAAGATTTGGTCTCAAGTAGATAATACACCTTCACAGGATAAGTCAAAAGATTAAAAATAACCCAAATGACAAAGTGAGAGAGTGGCATGGACATATATACACTACCAAACGTAAAATAGATAGCTAGTGGGAAGCAGCCGCATAGCACAAGGAGATCAGCTCTGTGCTTTGTGGCCACCTAGAGGGGTAGGATACGGAGGGTGGGAGGGAGATGCAAGAGGGAGGAGATATGGGGATATATGTATAAGTATAACTGATTCACTTTGATATGAAGCCGAAACTAACACACCATTGTAAAGCAATTATACTCCAATAAAGATGTTTAAATAAATAAATAACCCAAGCAAACTAGGTTAAAATATAATGGCCATCATTTACACTGACCCTTTACATTGACCTCTTGAGGCTCCAGCTCACTGAAATTATATGTACTTTGATAATCTTCATGTCTTTTTCTCATTTTTGTGTTTATACAAGTTCCTATAATTATGAGCTGGTGCACCTTTCTCTTCATTCATTATCATACTTAAATTTAATTGAAAAAGTAATATCCTTACAATTTATAAATGGTCTTTTGACAGTAATTCACTATAGTAAAGCAATTTCCTGGCTTTCATTAATGACCAGACTAAAATCTTTTAAAAATTGAACAAGGGATCTATTAAAATTGCTATTCACCATCTGGGTCTCCTTGAAAGTTGTTTGAGGCCAAGCTATTATTTCTATAGAAGAAAAGAAAATGGACTAAGCTGGAAGCACCCAAAGGCCTATAACACACAATTATAAAATTTTTTCTCATATAGAGTATGCACTTGATTAGCCTCTAGCAGTCAAAATGTAAGGAATAGCGATAAATACTTAACAATCCAAGAGATAAGTCTTAGAAACAGAAAATAGGAGGGGTGATAAAGATTATCTGAAAAGTGAAAAGGACTGACTGCATCTATTTAAAAGTAATTTTAAGCCATCAAGCCACTAATATTTTGAACACAACCATTCACTGATTGATTGTGTGACTCCAAGTGGTTATTTACCCAGGGCATTTTCAAAGCAGAGGCTGGAGAAGGCTCCCTGCTCTTGAGCCTGCTCAAAGCTTAATAGCTGTGTGACCTTGAACAGGTCACGTTACCTCTCTATTCATTATGTTCCTCACCTGCAAAATAGAGATAATAATAATTACAGTAATTTCTTCATGATCATTTATAAGTACTAAACAAGGTAGTATATATAAAGCACAATGCTTAGCACATTGTAAACCCTTTCTACATGCCACCTATTATGATCAATTTGAAGAAAGAAATACATTGGTTATACATCGATGGAATTATTTTTGAATTGTCTTTATTTTACAAAGACTATCTCAGTTTCTACAATCAACCAATAATAGAAATAAAGAGTAAAGTATATAGTATAGGAAGTGATACATGCTATATATAAAAATAAAATGGGGAAGGAGATAAGGCAAGTCAGGGAGAAGGTAGAGGTTTTAGTTTTAAGTAGGGTGGTCAGGGGAGGTTTCACTTTTGAGCAAAGACTTGCAGAAGGTTATGGAGAAAGCCATAAAAATACCTGGAGAAAGAGTGCTCCAGATAGATGGAATAGTCAGTGCAGTCATATTAGTTCCAGAAACAGCAAAGAAGCCAGTTTAGATGGAGGGGTGTACAGATGGGGTGATAAGGTTAGAGGTGAAACAGGGACCATGTCATACAGCCTGGGAGATCATGGTGAGAACTTGGCTTTTTCCCAAAGTGAGATGGGAAGCCACTAAATGATTTCAAGCAGAGGAATAATATAATCAGACTCACATTTTAAAAGGATTCTGGTGGCTTTGTAAAGAATAGACTGTAGGGAAGCAAAGGTGGAAGCAGGAAAATTAGTCAGGTTTTTGCAGTATCTCAGGCAAAAGATCATGGTAGCTCACGTCACAATGATAACAGTGGAGGTAGTGAGAAATGGAAGAGCCATAAGTATTTTCTGATGGATTGAATTTGGAGTATGAGATAAAGAGAGGCATCAAGAAAGACAGGTTTTCTGTCCTTAGCAGTTTGAAAGGTAAATTTGTCATCAGCTGAAATTAAGAAGATGATGAAAGAAATTTTCACATATTGAGGTATGGAGAGGTCATTCTGGCTTATACATGATTTAACTTAAACTTTGTGCTAACTAGAACAGCCTGTTTAGTGGCATATTAAACATACATTGTACATCTGCTTTAACCTTTGAAGAAAAAATGCATTTGAAAAAAATCAAAATGGAGTAACTATGGTTCAGGCATTCAAAATGCAGCCAGGCGGCCACTGAGGATATGGTTTCAGACATGTTCCTGCATTACTGAAAACCTAAATTTTCTGAACTCTATCAAACTTAAGGACGCCACCAGTCATTCTGCTGGCAATTATCAGCTGCAACCTTATGGTCTCAAGGTCTCCCATTATAACTATGCAACTATTTCAGACCCCAACTAATCCTTGCTTAGCAAGCATCCTTACTTCTTGCCAGTCTCAATCCTAATTCTTGACAAACCTACTTGTGTAATTTTGCAGTTTCTGCCTTTATAAGCCTGCCCATTTTGTAGTCTTGTGGAAAACAGCTCAAGTACTTCTTGAATCTGTGTGTCCCAGGCTATCATCCTCAGTTTGGCTCAAATAAAACTCTCTTCTATTGTTATTATAGATTAGATATTGATTATTTTCATTGACAGAGGTCATAGGTGGAGCAGGTTTGGGGGAATGGAGGAGAAATCAGCTATTCAGTTTTAGTCATGCATGCTAAATTCAAAATGGCTAGTAGATATCAAAGTGGAGATTCGACAGTCTGATATAATTCTGGTATGTTTAACAGATACAAATTTGGTAGTCATCAGATGTGGTATCTACTGCCACAGAGTGAATATAGACAAAGAAGATGACCAAGGACTGAGCCCTAAAGCTCTCCAACACTGATAGATCAGGAACGAGAGAAGGACAGATCAAAGCAAAAAGCATCCCTTCACTAAGAAGGAACAAAAAGTGAAGTACTAGAAAAGCCATGAAAATGTGATTCTTAGAACATATGTGAAGAAATTCTATTGAAGAGGGAGGCACAAGCAATCATATAAATTCTGTTAGTAGGTCAAGTAAGATGAAGACTGTGATCTGACCATTGGATTCAGCAATGTGGAGGTCATGTGTGACCCGAACAAGAGCAGTTTTGATGGTGTGGTGGGGACAGAGTCTGATATGGGTGAGTTAAGAGAGAATGAGAGGTAAGGAGTTGAAGGCAGCAAGTGTAGACAAATATTTCCAGGAGTTTATTAATCATAAACCCTCCAAACAACCCTGGAAGGTAATAGTGTGTATTCATCTTACAGATATGGAAACCAAAGTTGAGAGAATATAAAGATTCAGCCCCAAATGAAAAAGCTAGAAAGGAAAAACTGAGATCTAAACATAGATGTCTAGTTCCAAGGATATAGTTCTTACTTGGTCCATGTATTCAGCAAACATACATGAGTGCCTACTATGTATATGATACATAGTACAGATAAATGTTTATCTGCACAGTTATCTAGATGGTGTTTCTCAGAATAGTCCTAGGACAACCTGCATCAGAATTAACCAGCAGGCATCTTAAAATTTCAGATTCCTGAACTTTATTCTAGACTCACTGAATCACTCTGTGGGGGTTTTAGCATGCCAAGGGATTCTTAAGTCCACCAAAGCCTGAGTTGCTCATCTAGTGAAATATGTTTTTTCCTCCAAAAATGCAATTAAAATACATATAATTGTTAAAACTTCTCCACCTTTTGTCCTTCATATATCTCATTGCAATGGATGAAAATCCACTTGACAACTCATCCCAACAAATTTTTAATATTCTCTTTTGTAACACTTTTCATAACTAAATAAATTTCACTTGAATAATAAACCCTACTTTTTTTCTATTTAAACCTCTCAATGAGATTTTCCAGAATTTGGGATAATCTCACATGCATTTTTTCCCCTTAAGGTAAGGGTTTTTTTTTCATGGCAACTTAATCTGGAAAGAACCTACTCTTTATATCAAATTGCTGTGTTTAACAAAAGATATGAACTTGAGTTTTGAACTTCAGTATTTTTCTGTGAAGGGAGAATGCACTATGCATTGTATGTTTCACATCACTCACCACTTACGCTGTTGATTGAGGCAGTAGTTCCACTGCAGCTTCTGAAAAATCACCCCATTGTAGACACTTGATCTCCCTTTTCTAATAATTCAGGAACATTGGTTTGCTGCACCTATTCAGATAATGCTTTATTTTGTACCAGTTCTTTGCTTTCTATACAGAAACAGCTGCTCTATCTCCTGTGACACAGGATGTAATAAAATGGAGTAAATGGAGTAGAGTATTTTGATAGATTAATCACTGTGGGGTGTGCAGCGTTCACAGCACTCATGGTGAAAGGGAAGAGATTATACCAAAATGACATCTGTTTTCTTCCATGTAAATTGCTAGACTTTGAATCTGCTATTATTTAGCAGAGTGTAGATTTAATTATTAGGATTGCATAACCACTGGGGAAAGCACAGGATTTTATTGATAGCTTTCCACCTACGATAACTACAAAATAAGTAAACTGCCATTGTCTCCTTCACGGAATAAAGCTTAAAAAGTTAAACCTAGAGGGATGTGTCATGTCTTATTCTTACAGTGCATCTGAACTGGTTGTGTTGATACCTATGTATCAATAAAATTCCAACAAATGTTTGTAAGAGTTTGACAATTATTTTCTCCACAGGCTGCAACTAAAGACCCATTTTCACTAAAATATTTCAGAGATGCTTATTGGTCCACCATCTGTAACAGTGAAGATCTTTTCTGGACTCACAAGATTTTTATAGGTTTATCTACAGTTTGGGTTAAAAGAACCCTTGGAGATTATCTGCTACTATCCATTCATTTGACACTTGAGGAAACTGAGGAAAGAAATATAATCTCTACTAAGCAAATGCCAATTTATTCCTCAATTTGCTGACTCTTATTTCAGTGCTCAGAGCACAGTTTGGTTAGGAGGCAAGGGACTCAGATCTGTTTACAGGCTCTTCATAGAGTGGCCGAGGCTTGCCCTTCTCAACCCCTGTGGTTGCACCCTTGTGTGGTAACAGAAATAGCTTGAAGGCAATGCTGTAGGAGATCTTTAAGAGGATGTGACCGCAGGTTGACCCTCAAGCTGGGCCTAGACAATCCCTCACTCCCTCCCCTGTCCTTGAAATATACATTCTTCCCTCTGTTCCCACAGTGGGAGCCTTTTTTCATAAATGAAGCCTTGAGAGACCAATGAGTTTTTGAGACCATCTGGACCGAATATGTGTCTGAACCCCATTAAGGCCTCTATATAAACTTTTAAGATTCTGGTAGGTGGGTGCAGAGATCTACTCATCTTGCAGCCACCCAACACAAGCCTATAATGTAAGTTCCCTTGCTTATTAAACTTGCCACTCACCAATCTGAGTGATTTGCCTCTTTCTTCAGTCTTTCCTTGCCTTCTGTGTAGGGGGCCAGTTTCAGATTTCATAAGGCAAATTCTTGAGGTTTTGAACCAACAGGCAAATGGAAGATACCAGGCTCTGAAGAGATTACCAGGCTCTGAAGAGATTACCAGGCTCCGAAGAGATTACTGCTCCAAATGTCAGGGAAACACAAAATTCAATTGTCCAAGACTCCAGTATCTGGACCCACACCTGCTGTTAGTGTGACTTGTGGCCTTAGCCACACATTTCCTCATCTGTGACATGATTGGTTAGCCTGAGAAGCCATCACCTTGCACCACTGGGGTTAAAATCCAATCCAGTGACTCTTCTATTATTTGATGCTCTTTCTTGTTTTGCCCAAATGCTCTTGATCCTGATGTATAAAGCAAAGGTGCTAAATGATCGACTTCACTTGTCCAGAAAGGGTCGTTCCTGACAATAAACTCTTAGAATTTCTATGTTGATCAATTTGAAAACAATTTAAATACACTGAAGAGTTTTAATCATATCCAGGAATTAAGTTCATATAGGGTCTGCCTCCTCTCCTTTGTAAAGTAGTAATCTAACATCCACAGAATAGCAGGCGCATGTAATTTTAGCCAAAACAGGCAAAGGCATGTCTTTAAAATATCAGGCATATAATATCAAAATTTAAATTTTCAGATAGCCATACAAAAGTTTTGTCCAACATAATGAAACCAACTGAATATTTCAAAACCATTTGGATAAGTAGTTGAGGTTTCCCATTTTGACTCAGATGTTTTGATAGTATGCATATAGTTGAAGCAGAGCTATGGTACTTACCTGATTAATTGCTTATGAAGTGCCCACTTATGGCATTAGATACTGCTCACAGAAAGTGCCCATAGAGTCACACAGCCTATAAATGCCACAGCGTGTCCACTGCCTTCACTTCACCATTACCATGACTGAACCAGGAAGCCAGGGGCTTATGCCTGGCCCAGAAAGGTACCACTTCCCATCTTCCCACACCCACCGCGATGAGCCTTCAGGAAACATCACTTCTTGCCTGACATCACTGACCACTCCTTATTTGGTCTCCCAACACCTGAGCTCTTCTTCCCATCTTAGTCTGTATATTCCTTTAATCTGAAAGAAGGTTTCACCACTTGCTGACCTCTCTGACCTTCTACTATATCCTCTGAGGCTCTTCACCTGTCATTGACAAAACATACTTTATCCTTAACTACTTCTCTGAATATTCCCTCCTCCACACACCCATCTAAATAAAATCTGCCATCCTCTAAGGATGCTGCTTTGCAAGTAGCCAACTCAAGTGGCATCTTTCCTCCCCTACACCACTTATCTTACTGGGTCTGGAGGTGGTGAGGCTGTCCACTTTATTCCCTGTTGCCACTCGAGAAACATTATCTCTGCCCCTCCTTAACACACTTCAGCTATTTTGAAGCTCAATCCATTAAACTATGGCACCACCTGTCCTTCCTTTTTGCATTCACATCCACACTTCCAGCTCATCCCCTTGCTCACTGAAGGATTTAGCACCTGTCTTACTGTGTCCTTCTACAAAAATATTCTTATCAAAAATATTTAATACCTTTTTTAATACCTTTTGATCATTTTTAATACTATCATGGACAAGGAGAATTTTCAAAATATTTAACTAGTATGGAAAGGGACCAATCAGCAGTAAAAGACTGGTACCCCTGTTGTATGGTCAGGCCCCCCACAAGATGGCTGTTCTCTTGCTCTTGGTACATCTCCTGTCTGACCTGTTCCTGCTTCACCCACACCCTACTCACCTGACTGATCTTCCCTCTTAATCATAGAGCTTAATCAGTAAATGCCTACTTACTTGCCTCCGGCCCCAGCTAATGATTGTTCTAAACTTTAGATTAGAACATCTCCACCATGAGAGTTTATCAAAGGGAGTGGTGAGGAGTGTGTTCATCTTCCGCATGCTCCTCTGCTGGTTTCCCTGGTAACCAACAGTCAACCTGACATCAATTGTCAATTCTCTCTATCACTGGTAACACCCCACCCCGCCCCAATGCTGGAGCAAAGACTGCTGCCATGTACTGCCCACCATCTGCCACACGCTGAGGGGTGTTGCTCCAGGACATTGCTTCAGATGTATAAGATCCCCCTGTCCATTAAACCAACGATGTCTGTGTCGCTGAATCCAGGCTGTTTCTTCAGTCTTGAGGCTGGGCAAGGACAGGGCTTGCAGGCCTGTGGGGTGCAGCCCAACACCTGTGTATACCAGCTGACTATCAGTTCTGCACATAGACAGTTCTTGCAGTCACCTGGCCTCTCAGTTGCCAAATCCACTTCTTGTCACTCTTCTTATATATCTCTTTATCAGACAGGCCTTCTCTGACTAGTCCATATAAATTAACAACACCTCCCATAATGGCCACTCTCTAATTGTTTACCTTTTTCCAAAGCACACCTGACAGGTAATACATTTATAAGTTTACTGGTATATTGTCTTTCTCTTCTTACTAGAATAAAATCTACATGAGAACATTGGCTTTGTTTTTTCCCCTGCTATCCAGTGCCTAGATCAGTGGCTGATACATAATTGGTGCTCAGAAAATCTTTGTTGAAAAATAATGTTGGACCGAAAGTAGGAGTTTTAGAAATGAAATTACCAGATTTCCACTTTGTACTATTTAGCTTCTGAATGTGAATTAGTCCTTCAATATTTGAAATAATTGTAAATGAATCAGTGAATAACATAGTTCTTCTTACTTTGGAAAGGAATGAATTTAATTCGGGTATTCTAGTATACACAAAATTCTCAGCATCCACCAATACCCATGACTATCTGTGCTTGCTAAAAATGAGGCACTTTAAATCTTATGGAATAAAGTAGTTCATGAAACATCACAGGTGATATCTTGGTCATCATATAGACAAACTTGTAGAAATAACATCATTTCAACCTAGGATGGTAGGAATATATAAATGAAAAATAGGATTCAGTCAGTGAAAGCAACACTAAATTTCTGCTTCTGTTATGCATAAGTTTCCTGTCTTCTAGAAAATAGCATTAGGAGAAGAACAATTCATTTATTCATTTGGGAATTTGCCACATAAAATAGAATATATGGCATGAATTGCAGCAAGGGGCACATTATTCTAAAATTTTCTAACAAGCAAGCCAAGTTTGCCAGATACTAAATTAACATTTAGTCATTTGTCCTATGAGGAAAATGCAAAATTATTTATTTATGTCTCTTACAACTTTTTCTTGGTTAAAGTTATATCTGCATAATTGGCAGTGTGCTAGAAGAGGAAGGAAATAATGCTATGGCATCTGCCATAAAAAGAAGCTATTAAAATGACAATGTTACTGATTTCTTGAATGTTGAGAATAAGTACTCCATGAAAAAATCATTGTGCAATAACAGGCTAAACTGGAGAGTTTTATTAACAGAGCCCTCACAGTTATGATTCCCTGGACCAGAAGACAGTTTACATCTGACAAAAGGGTTGTCATCTCTAACTATGAGCTCAAGCAACAGCCACGCTTGACCTAAAAGTGGAGAACACAGTACAGATGAGATGAGGGGTGAGCACTTACCTTAACCTTTCAACAAATTCCCATTAAAAGGAGAAAAATAGAGAACAAATTCCAAACTGATAGCAAAGATTGGAATTATTTTCTGTAATAGATTCATGTTCAACATGTCAATTGTATTTTAATTTACAAATGATAACTTGTGGTGATTTTTATCTAATAAAAGATTGTGATCCACTACAAGCACCCTGTAAAATTTTCATACATTGCCATTTATAATTTTTGCTCTAAACCCTATTTCTTCATAATGATTTTTTTCTTTTTATTTACATATTTTTAAAAATTTATTTTCTTGTTCTTGGGAAGCCAAATCTCTCCTCATGTCTCAGACTGAATGGAGTCACATCCCCTGACTCCTGAACCACTCACCAGCATTCACTGTTTCTCTTTATAGCCCAACCAGGCCAACTCTGGAGTTGGGGCAGAGTCAGCTTTCCTCAAAGCATATGGTTTTGTGGAACCAGGATAGACACATGGACAAAATTGAGTATCCATGAGGAGCAGATGTGGACAAAAAAACTATTCTCACTACAGTAATTGAATCTAAAGAACCAAAGTCAAAATGTGAAGGCTGGTTTTCAAACACACTCTTTGTGACTTAGACTATCAAAATAACCTGGAATTTTTTAAAGTATTCACATCACCATTTAGTCAAACTTAAGGAGAAACTTAAGTTTCTCCTCACTGATCTCCTACAGTAACAACAGAAAAGTTAACTTCATATAGTGGGACTTGATATCAGACAAACTATATCAAATCCCAGCTCTGCCAGTTATCAACTGCATAACCTTGGGCAAGCCATTTAACTTCTCTAAGTGTTTATGATTATCAGGTGTAAGATGCCCATGATAATGCCAACTACAGGGGGTAGTTTGAAGTTTCAATCAGATAAAGTAAATATAACATTCTAGAATATTCCTCAATACATTATCTATTTATAATATAGAATAAGTGCTCAACAAATATTATTGAATAGGTTATTTAAAAAAAATATATCTTTAATCTGAGAAAAGAGAAAAGATGGTGGGGAAATCCAAAGCCAAATACTGGTATAATGGGCTTGGAGATTTTAACGGGATGGGGGCCCCAGACTATTAATAAGTACTATATTAAAACAGCTCCACAGTCGATAACAACTAATATTTACTAAGCCTCTGTTATAAGCCAGACAGAGTGCTAAGCACCTTACATACACTATCATATTTAATCCTCCCAACAACTTTATTTACAAAGAAGGGAACAGAGACAGTAAATGCTTTGCTGAGGCCTCAAGCCGGTTCAGCTGCAGAGTGGAGTCTGACTTTAATTCTGTCAAGGAAGCTCCGCTCTTCACCACTACTAATTACTACTTTATTCTGCCTCTGTAAATGTAGGTTGTTGCATCCCCATTGGGATTTCAAGTTTGATTCTCCTTGTACAAACAGGTACCCAGTCACTTTATTGACAAGGAAGTATACAAGTGTGCAAGTGGGTGCAGGAAGCCTATCCTCATCTCTCTTTTAAGCTGCAACTGGTAAACTGGAGGGAAGCTAGGGTAAATGTTATATATAAAGGCTTACAACAATGTGCTGCCCAAAGTGTTCTGTCTAAATAATAGGAAGGATTCTCCAAATAGCTGGGTTCCAAGGGAGTACACATTTCCTCTTTGGCCCTGACAACCTACTTCCGAGAAGGATGCACAAAGAGAAATTTTCAACTTTGGATTTTCTAAAATATCTTTCTAATCACATAAGATTGAAATCTAGGAAGCTCTCTCCCTCAGCCCACATGTCTTAACAGTCATCTGTTCTTCCTTCATAATTTATCTCTAATCTATCCTGGCCTTTTTAGTTCTCTCACAACATCTCTAGGTGGCCCTTCCCTACCTCATGTTTACTTCACACTGTGGTGATCGGGGTGTCACTGAACTATGTCCCAGCTCAGGTGTCTCCAACTTATCTACAGCAGCTGCCCCCCACCTTTGCCTAATATAAGTTCAGGAATGTATCCCCATCACATGCGCTCCAGATAAGCAGGTACCCACTTTGGGTTTACAGGTTTCTTGGGACATGAATTGTGGGCATTGTTGTATGAAGCTGGGCAAAATTTCCCCTACCTGGGCAGGCTGCAGTGCTGCTGCAACTTATGAGGATGGTCTTTCCTCTGCAAGGAAACTGAGAAGCAGCAGTCACAGGCTCTGGGGTGATACTGCTGGTGATGAGTCAGCAACCTGAGACTCCAAGGCACCAGAACAATGGCCCTGGCAGGATCCTCTAGGGTCATTCAAACTGGTTTCCTGGATCCATCTGCCCATCACCTTTCTACTTCCTCCTTCTCTTGCCTACATTCTCTTCTATTCTCATCCCAAAGAAAAACCTTAGTCCCTTCTTTTTCTTCAACTAGTAACCCATGAAAATCAAAGCAAAAATTACTGGAAACCAAAAACTCCCTTACCTTTTCATTGAGGGCCTGGATGACTTAATCTTCAAAAGTTCCTTGGAAGAGAGAAAATATTTTCATTCCTTTTTTTTGAAAGGAGTGATGTCCTCTTCCTTTTAGTGGTTTGGAAGGCTTCTTTCATTCTAATGTAGAAGAAAAAAATCCAATAGTTAAGTTTCCACAGTAAAATAGTCTGACTAGTGACTTCCCATTACACTGCATTTGCCATGCCCTCCTGACTTTTCTTGCTTCACGTTTTCCCATTCCAATCCTCTCCACTTACCACTGTTTCCAAAATTCCACTGACTAATGACTCTTATAAACCTGCTTTGGTCTTTATCTCATTAAATTTCCTCCTCCTTAAACCTTGTGGTTTCTTGACTTCAGTAACAACACACTCTCCTGGAAATCTACTGGCATCTCTGGTAGCTATTTTTCAGTTTCCTTTACAGGCAATTCTTTCTCTATCCATCTTTTAGGTATTAGAGTCTCAAGAATTTCAGTCTGTTTCCACTTGTCTTTTAACTCTACACACTTCCCCTGGGTAATCTTATCTATTCCCATATTTTGATAAAACCCTAGTACATATCTGCAGCCCAATCTTTTCCTGAGCTACAGACTCACCTAACTACCTGTAAGCATCTCCACTTGGCTGCACCATGGACGCCTAAAATTCAATCTTGTCCAAAACTGAAGTCAATATTGCTTCACCAACCTCCTACCTCTAGAGACAGCACTGCCAACTCAGTTTCTCGAGGCTCTATCCTGGACATAATAGCCCTTCACCTCCCCCGGTCCTCCAAATTTCAAGCAAACACCAGTCACTTTTCTCCATACCACACCGCCCCAGTTTAGGCCCCCTCAGGATTATTACTATAGTCTCCCTACCCATCTCCCTGCCTCCTATTGAAATCGCCTTCCATGTTCTAATTAGCCATTTTTCTAAGATCCATATCTGATTTGTCACTTTCCTGCTTGCAATAGTGGATCTGTCTCCCCTTCCCTGCTCTCAGGACTCAGGTCCAAAATTTACAAAGCCCTTCATAATCTGACCCCAACCTAGCACTTCACAGGTTCATAGGTAACCCAAGGAAAGACACATTAGTACAAATTAGAAAAGACATTCCTTTATCAGAGTAGAGGCAGCCTCTTGCCAGGGTGCAAGGCTTGGTGAGTGGAGTGTAGGTTGGATTTCTACATTCATGTCTGCCCGGTGTTTTTGTACAGAGCCAGCCTCCATAGCATGTGATGGCCTAGTTGCCTAATCTCCTAGACTCATTCTCCAGATGTACCACTTTTTCCTCTTCATTTTTGTGCATAGTGTCCCTCTTTAATGTCCCACCTCCTCCAGGTAAATCCTCTTCACTTCAATTCATAATCCACTTTCTCTAGGCAGTCATCCCTTCCCTTTAGTATGTTCTCATGGAACCCTGCACTTTCACCACTACCAGCCAAATCAGAGTTGTGTCACTCTGTCACCTAAAAACTGGGTTCGCCTCTTGGTGGATGTTGTTGAGCCAGAAGACACAAGTAAGTCAAAGATCAGGAGAAGGAAAGATTTACTACTTGCAGCAAGTAAGGAGAACACTGGATCATTCCCAAAGCAGTGTTTTCCTGAACAGCAAAATTGGGGAATTTTTAAGCTAAGAGTACATGCATATTCATGAGGGGGCCTGAGCAGGAGAATTCAGCATAGAATTGGGGCAAACGGTGACGGATTCAGTCCAAGCTTTAGTTGATTGAAGTCACAAGGGTCTGAAAAGGTCAACATCATCATTCCTTAGGTTCCAGTTGATCTGGTGGTTGAGTGCTCAGAGGGGGATTTAAATTCTGCAAAACAGCTCAAGAAAGTGCTTCAGTCTAATATTTACCATTGAAAGAGAACTGGGAGTCTTTACAACTGATTTATTATCTTTACTATTGTTACTTCTCTTGCCTGATAACAGTTCTTCTTCTTTTGTTCCCTTAAGGTCATTATTACTGAGACCTATTCAAGAGAAAGTATTATGGCCATGCTTAGATCCCAAAATGGCTTAGGCCAAAAATGGCTTCTCTTATGTCAAGAAAACCATGCCTGGTTCTCATTCTCTGGGGACACTACTTTATCTGCTTACAGTTATGAGTTTGTAAAATTCATTACAAATTATAATGCTTATAAATTCTGGGAGGGAAAGGATCATGTCTGTCTTATTTACCTTTTTATTCCCGGTTCTAAGCAGATGGCTGGCACCTAGTAAAAACTCAATAAATGTTAGATGGATCTAAGTCTCGCGTTCTGAAATTACTCCAAAACAAATCCCAGATTTAATTTTAATTCACCCTGACTTTAAATTATAGGTCATAAAGACTTTTAATAGAGACTGTGACCAAATCAAAAAATAATAATGGAGAACCAGACTCCCGAAAAGATTGGACTCCAGGTAAAAAGATAGAAATATCTGAAGGGTAGTAAAGTTGACACAGATAAATGTTTTTATTTAAATATCCAAAGGGCTCTGACTGCCAAGGCCTGTAGCTCTATTTGTTTCTCATTTCTTTCTCAAAAGTTAACATTTAGTACCTTCTTAAAGATTTTCCTTGAAACAAAATGTTAACTTTCTATATAATTTCGAATGTGATTATTGATTTGGTCAAACTAGTATATATTCTGCTCTTTCTAAGGCATGTTGTGAAAATGACTCAATGTCTATATGTCTTGTCTGCTTAGAAAACAGACATGACAGCTAAACTTTAAAAAAATTCCTGTGGGTTCTTCCTGGGTTTTTTTGATCCCTTTGGCCAGACCTGGATCATCTGTAATGGAGATTTTGCACAGATTTCACAAACTTTACTAATCTCTTCCACAAAAGGATAACCTTGGGGCATTCAGGTTGACAAGTGGAATGTCAATGTTTCTTAGAATTTATTTAAGGAACTATGAATAGTAGCCATGAATTCTAAAGTGTTAGAATTATTTTCCTAGGAAAACTTTCTGGAGAAGAGCAAGCTCTCAGAGGATAGGGTGTGGATGTTTTAAATGAAATACAAGGAGACACAAAAGGCAGCAGAGAGTGTTGCCAAGAGAAAGTGGTAGACACATGAAGATTAACTCAAAATGGATTAGAGACTTAAATGTAAGATATGAAATCATGAAACTCCTAGAAGAAAACATAGGAAAAATGCTCCCTGACATGGGTCTTGGCAAGGATTTTCTGGATATGACACCTAAAGTACAAGTGCCAAAACCAAAAATAAACAAGAGGGATTATATCAAGTTAAAAAGCTCCTACACAGCAAAAGAAATAATCAGCAAAATGAAAAGACAACCTATGAAATGAGAGAAAACATTTACAAACTATATCAGAAGTTAGCAGGAGGAAAGAAATCATAAAAATCAGATCAGAAATAAATGAAAAAGAAATGAAGGAAACAATAGCAAAGATCAATAAAACTAAAAGCTGGTTCTTTGAAAAGACAAACAAAATAGATAAACCAATAGCCAGACTCATCAAGAAAAAAGGGAGAAGACTCAAATCAATAGAATTAGAAATGAAAAAGGAGAAGTAACAACTGACACTGCAGAAATACAAAAGATCATGAGAGATTACTACAAGCAACTCTATGCCAATAAAATGGACAACCTGGAAGAAATGGACAAATTCCTAGAAATGCACAACCTGCCAAGACTGAATCAGGAAAAAATAGAAACTATGAACAGACCAACCACAAACACTGAAATTGAAACTGTGATTAAAAATCTTCCAACAAACAAAAGCCCAGGACCAGATGGCTTCACAGGCGAATTCTATCAAACATTTAGAGAAGAGCTAACACATATCCTTCTCAAACTCTTCCAAAATATAGCAGAGGGAGGAACACTCCCAAACTCTTTCTTCGAGACCACCATCACCCTGATACCTAAACCAGACAAAAATGTCCCAAAGAAAGAAAACTACAGGCCAAAATCACTGATGGACATAGATGCAAAAATCCTCAACAAAATACTAGCAAACAGAATCCAGCAGCATATTAAAAGGATCATACACCATGATCAAGTGGGGTTTATTCCAGGAATGCAAGGATTCTTCAATATACGCAAATCAATCAATGTGATGAACCATATTAACAAATTGAAGGAGAAAAACCATATGAGCATCTCAATAGATGCAGAGAAACCTTTTGACAAAATTCAACACCCATTTATGAAAAAACCCTGCAGAAAGTAGGCATAGAGGGAACTTTCCTCAACATAATAAAGGCCATATATGACAAACCCACAGCAAACATCATCCTCAATGGTGAAAAACTGAAAGCATTTCCACTAAGATCAGGAACAAGACAAGGTTGCCCACTCTCAGCACTCTTATTCAACATAGTTTTGGAAGTTTTAGCCACAGCAATCAGAGAAGAAAAGGAAATAAAAGGAATCCAAATCAGAAAAGAAGAAGTAAAGTTGTCACTGTTTGCAGATGACATGATACTATACAGAGAGAATCCTAAAGATGCTACCAGAAAACTACTAGAGCTAATCAATGAATTTGGTAAAGTAGCAGGATACAAAATTAATGCACAGAAATCTCTGGCATTCTTATACTCTAATGATGAAAAATCGGAAAGTGAAATCAAGAAAACACTCCCATTTACCATTGCAACAAAAAGAATAAAATATCTAGGAATAAACCTACATAAGGAGACAAAAGACCTGTATGCAGAAAATTATAAGACACTGATGAAAGAAATTAAAGATGATACAAACTGATGGGGAGATATACCATGTTCTTGGATTGGAAGAATCAACATTGTGAAAATGACTCTACTACCCAAAGCAATCTACAGATTCAGTACAATCCTTATCAAACTATCACTGGCATTTTTCACAGAACTAGAACAAAAAATTTCACAATTTGTATGCAAACACTAAAGACCCCGAATAGCCAAAGCAATCTTGAGAACGAAAAATGGAGCTGGAGGAATCAGGCTCCCTGACTTCAAACTATACTACAAAGCTACGGTAATCAAGACAGTATGGTACTGGCACAAAAACAGAAAGATCAATGGAATGGGATAGAGAGCCCACAGATAAACCCACACACATATGGTCACCTTATCTTTGATAAAGGAGGCAGGAATGTACAGTGGAGAAAAGACAGCCTCTTCAATAAGTGGTGCTGGGAAAACTGGACAGGTACATGTAAAAGTATGAGATTAGATCACTCCCTAACACCATACACAAAAATAAGCTCAAAATGGATTAAAGACCTAAATGTTAGGCCAGAAACTATCAAACTCTTAGATGAAAACATAGGCAGAACACTCTATGACATAAATCTCAGCAAGATCCTTTTTGACCCACCTCCTAGAGAAATGGAAATAAAAACAAAAATAAACAAATGGGACCTAATGAAACTTTAAAGCTTTTGCACAGCAAAGGAAACCATAAACAAGACCAAAAGACAACCCTCAGAATGGGAGAAAATATTTGCAAATGAAGCAACTGACAAAGGATTAATTTCCAAAATTTATAAGCAGCTCATGCAGCTCAATAACAAAAAAACAAACAACCCAATCCAAAAATGGGCAGAAGACCTAAATAGACATTTCTCCAAAGAAGATATACAGACTGCCAACAAACACATGAAAGAATGCCCAACATCATTAATCATTAGGGAAATGCAAATCAAAACTACAATGAGATATCATCTCACACCAGTCAGAATGGCCATCATCAAAAAATCTACAAACAATAAATGCTGGAGAGGGTGTGGAGAAAAGGGAACACTCTTGCACTGCTGGTGGGAATGTGAATTGGTACAGTCACTATGGAGAACGGTATGGAGGTTCCTTAAAAAACTACAAGTAGAACTACCATATGACCCAGCAATCCCACTACTGGGCATATACCCTGAGAAAACCATAATTCAAAAAGAGTCATGTACCAAAATGTTCATTGCAGCTCTATTTACAATAGCCCGGAGATGGAAACAACCTAAGTGCCCATCATTGGATGAATGGTTAAAGAAGATGTGGCACATGTATACAATGGAATATTTCTCAGCCATAAAAAGAAACAAAATTGAGTTATTTGTAATGAGGTGGATAGACCTAGAGACTGTCATACAGAGTGAAGTAAGTCAGAAAGAGAAAGACAAATACCGTATGCTAACACATATATATGGAATTTAAGAAAAAAAAATGTCGTGAAGAACCTAGGGGTAAGACAGGAATAAAGACACAGACACACTGGAGAACGGACTTGAGGATATGGGGAGGGGGAAGGGTGAGCTGTGACAAAGTGAGAGAGAGGCATGGACATATATACAGTACCAAACGTAAGGTAGATAGCTAGTGGGAAGCAGCCGCATAGCACAGGGAGATCAGCTCAGTGCTTTGTGACAGCCTGGAGGGGTGGGATAGGGAGGGTGGGAGGGAGGGAGATGCAAGAGGGAAGAGATATGGGAACATATGTATATGTATAACTGATTCACTTTGTTATAAAGCAGAAACTAACACACATTGTAAAGCAATTATACCCCAATAAAGATGTTAAAAAAAACTATATCTGATAAGGGGTTACTATCCAAAATATATAAAGAACTCATGCAACTCAATAATATAAAAGTAAACAATCCAATTTAAAAATAGTCAAAAGGCCTGAATAGGAATTTTCCAAAGAATATATACAAATGGCCAACAGGTATATGAAAATGTGTTCAACATCATTAGTCATTAGGGAAATGCAAATCAAAACTACAGTGAGATAATACCTCATGCCTGTTAGAATGGCCATTATCAAAAATTATCAATAAGAAATGCAGACAAGGATGTGGAGAAAGGGGAACACTTGTGCACTGTTTGTGGGATTGTAAACCAGTACAGCCACTATGGAAAATAGTATGGAGGATGCTCAAAAAATTAAAACTACCATATGATTCGGCAATTCCACATCTGGGAATATATCCAAAGGGAATGAAAACACTAACTCAAAAAGATATCTCCATCCCCATGTTTATAGCCAAGACATAGAAATAACCTAAATGTCCACTGATGGATAAATAGATAAAGAAGTTTTGAGATACTCTCTCTCTCTCTCTCTCTCTCTCTCTCTCTCTCACACACACACACACACACACACACACACACACACACACACACACAGAGACAATGGAATATTATTGTCACATAAAATGAGAAAATCCTGCCATTTACAACAACATGGATGGACCTTGAGAGCATTATGCTAAGTGAAGTAAGTCAGACAGAGAAGGATAAATACTGTATGATCTCACTTATATGTGAAATCTTAAAAAGAAAACATAGAAAAAGAGATCAGATTTGTGGTTACCAGAGGTGGAGATGGGAAGTGGGGGAATTAGAGGAAGGCAGTCAAAAGGTACAAACTACCAGTTATAAGATAAATAAGTACTAGGGATGTAATGAGCAACATGACAATTATAGTTAACACTGCCATATGATAGTAAATTCTGAGATTTCTCATCACGAGAAAAATTTCTTTTAATTTTTCTTTTTATTTTACCTATATGGGAGGATGGAGGCCAACTAAACTTAATACTATAGTAATTTCACAGTATATATAAGTCAAACCATTCTTCTTTATACCTTAAATTTATACAATGATGTATGTCAATTATATCTCTATAAAACTGGGGGGGGAAGGGAAAGTAGTGACTCTTTGTTTATTTACTCACCAACTTTTATTGATTGTCTACTATGTGTGAGACATTACATTTGATGCTTGGAGGATATAGTGGTAACCATAAAGACAGGTTCCTGACCTAATGGAAGTTACATTCCATTGGGACAGACAGGAAAGAAAGTAATTCTACTGCTGGTGGGACATTTCTTGTGATCAGATTGCTCACATCCCAGTGGATATGAATACTAGAAGATCGTGTCTCTGAGCTCCTTTTTCTCTGTTGTGTTCTGATTATTGACTGTAATTCTGCCCTGTCCAGCTGGGATGCCACTCAGATGAGCAGGCATTATTCCCATTAGGACTCAGGTCTTAGAATCTTATAGGTGGTGAGACTTGGCAAAGTAGCTTTTCATCTAGTAAGCTAAGAGTGTAAAGAGGCCAACTGCCTCTTGTGGTCAGGAGACCCAGCATATTCATCCTCTGCTTTCCCAGCCCTCATCCTTAAGCTCCATCATTGCTTTCCACCCGGTCTTCGGCCCACAGAAGATTAGAGTTTGGGAAGCCTACCCAATTCTCTTTGCACAGACTTCAACATAACCTGAAGCTTTAACCACATAAAGTCACTGCAAGTATGAGTGCTGCCTGCCTCAGGAGAGACATGTAGCCAGTCACAGAAATTATGATTACAGTCGGGGTGAAGGGGAATAAACATCTCCATTTCCCAGAATCTCCGTAGATTCTAAATTATAAATCTTTAACAAAGTGGACTTTGAACATGCATTGTGGAAAACTCATGTGATTGAAAATCATAGTTACTATGAATTAAACAATAGTTATGTTTCAGCAATTAGAATTGCTTCCTATTCTGCCACTAATCAATTGGTCATATTATCAAAACAATATCATGCATCTCCCCATAAGCTTTCCTCTATATATAAGGAGACTGAAGTAGAAGACCTCTAGAATCTGCTTTTAAGATTCCATAGGGTTATCCTCTAGCACTCTTTGGAAAAGTCAAACACTTTAGCTGGTTATAATTCTATAAAATCTGATCCCAAATTTCTTATCTGGCTGTGTCTTTCTAACTCTAGTGAGGAACCCTCTACTGCAGCTAAACTGGCAGATGCTGACTTTACTTCACAGGATTTGCACACCTATTTCCCTTCTTGGAATTCTTTCCTGCCTTCCATTCCTCTGGAGTATGCATTATTGGGAAAGGCAGTCCTCCAGAGGCCCTGAGAGTCCATGTACACTATTTATGAGTGTGTCAAACTTCAAGGACAAGGCAACCTACCACATGCATAGCATCTATCTGGGCTCATTGCTTCTCCATCTGGGACTTGGAGACAGGGGAACAGGTTAATTCTTTCCCATGCTGTGAGATTTAAGCTGTCTTGCTCTCATCCATTTTCTAATAATTTATGGAGTGGTGGCAGGTTCATTCCTTACCATCCCCTGTGAGGTTGAAGTTCTTCCCTGACGTGTACATTCATGAAGACCAAAGTAAAATTCTATCTCACAAACACCCCAAAATCTAAAGACTTCACTATCATCCTCTGAGTATCTATGTGTTAAAGCTAAAAAAAAAAAAAAATGACTACAAGGAAACCAAGGAAACAGAGAGGTTTCCATGGCTCCAGTTCTAATCTTCAGCTTTCAAAATGTAGTACATTTATTACAACCTTGTCACAGGGTTGATTAGGTGCAGGGAAAATGACTCCAGCAAACCAAACTCTCAAATGACTGAAGTAGAAACAGGGACCCAATTTGTTCATTTTCAGTGAGAAAGATAACTCTTATGTTCATCTGAAATGTGTTTGTCAGTATGACAAAACATCCTTTTGCCACAAGCAGATCTATTTGAGAAACAAAATAACAGACCCAAGATTTCTTGGTGAGCATGGAATTGGAGCTAAGGGAGTTGGTTAAGCAAGGCCAATATTTATGGGTGGAATCAGAGTAGGAGAGCTTATGGATCCTTCTCACTTTACGAATTTACCCACTACAGGAGACAAATCAAATTCTTGGTGTAGGGCAACCTTCCCCAGAGAATACTTCTGTTTGCTTATGCTCTATTGTTGCCCATCTATCTACTTTCTCATGGGACCTTCCTCCTCACTGCACTTCAGATATTAGACCTTGAATTTAAATTCAGTAGAGGGACAGACTTCATATTTGTTGGTCCAAAACCTCAGAAATTCCTGGCTGAAATGTGAAATTGGCCCCCATACACAAGGGCAAGGAGAAACCAAAGAAAGAGGCAGACCACTCAAGATTGGTAGGTGGTAGGTTTAATAAGCAAAGGAATTCACATACCAAGTGTGTCTTGAGCAACCACAAGATGAGTAGAACTCTACACCAGCCTGCGGTAACCTTAAAAGTTTATACAGAGGTCTTAACGGAGCTCAGTCACACGTTCAGTCCCGATGGTCTCAACAAAACATTGTTCTCTCAAGGCTGCATCCTTGTAAATGACTCTGGCTGTGGGCACTGTGAACACAACATACATGTAAGGACTGGAGAGGGGGTGAGGAGGCTCTGTCTGGGTCCAGCCTGCAGATTACCTTGTGTCACATCCTCATGACCTCTTCCAACAATGTTTTAGACTTAAAGTTTCTTTTGCATCTATCTAATTTTTCCTCTATCTAACGTTTAATTCTCATCAGAGTCATAAAAGGAGAGAGAGAGTATGGAAGATTTGCAAAGGCTCCCCTTCAATACACTGCAATTTAAGAAATTACAATTATATTTTTTCTTCCACTTTTATTGAGACATAATTGACATACAGCACTGTATAATTTAGGATGTACAGCATGATGATTTTGACTTATATACAGCATGAAGTGATTATCACAAGAAGTTTAGTGAACATCCATCATCCAATATAGGTACAAAATTGAAGAAATAGAAAAAAAATTTTCCTTTTGATGAGAACTCTTAGGATTTACTCTCTTAACAACTTTCATATACAAAACACATACTATAATTCGATTGGTCATGTACATTACATCCTTAATACCTACTTATAACTGTACATTTTCACTGCTTCCATCCAATTCCCCTTCTCCCCACCCCCACCCATCTGCCTCTGGTATCCACAAATCTGATCTCTTTTTCTATGAGATTGTTTGTTTATGAAGTATACTTGCCCTACAACACTATGTTAGTGCCTGTTAAAAATCATAGTGATTCAACATTTCTATACATTTCAAAATCATCACAATAATCTATTTATGTTATGTCACCATACAAAGATATTGTGTAGTTATTGACTATGTACCCCACACTATATATTTCATACTCATGGCTCACTTATTCTGCAACTGAAAGTTTATATGTCTCTCTTTTTTTTTTAAGTTTATATCTCTTAATCTCCCTCACCTATTTCTTTCCTCCTCCTACCCCTCCACTCTGGCAACTACATGCTTATTCTCTGTATCTATAACTCTGTTTCTGTTTTGTTATATTTGTTCATTTGCTTTGTTTTTTAGAATCCACATATAAATGAAATCATACAGGATCAGTCTTTCTCTGTCTGACTTATTTAATGTAGCATAATACTCCCTAGGTCCATCCACATTGTCACAAATAGCAAGATTTCACTCTATTTTACGGCTGAGTAATATTCAAGTATGTATGTATACACCCCACATCTTCTTTCATTCATCTGTTTATGGGCATTTAGGTTGTTTCCATACCTTGGCTATTATAAACAATGCTGCAATGAACATAGGGGAGCATATATCTTTTCTATTTAGTGTGTTTCTTTTCTTTGGATAAATACACAAGACTGGAATTGCTGGGTTATATGGCAGTTGTATTTTTAGACTTTTGAGGAACTCCATTCTGTTTTCCACAGTGGCTGCACCAATTCACACTCCCACCAACAGTGCACAAGGCTTCCTTTTTCTCCACATCCTCACCAACACTTATTATATGTGTCTTTTTGTTAATAGCCATTCTCACATGTATGAAGTGATATCTCATCGTAGTTTTGATTTGCATTTCCCTGATGATTATGGACATTGAGCATCTTTTCATGTGCCTGTTGGCCATTTTTATGTCTTCATTGGAAATATATCTATTTGGGTCCTCTGCCCATTTTTTAATTAGGTTGCTTGTTTCTTTGATATTGAGTTGTATGAGTTCTTTGTATATTTTAGGTATTAACTCCTTATTTGAAATATTGTTTACAAATATCTTCTCCCATTAAGGAGGTTGCTTTTTTGCTTTGTTGATAGCTTCCCTCACTGTGGAAAATCTTTTGGATGATGTAGTCACATTTGTTTATCTTTTGCTCATTTGCCTTGCCTGAAGAGACACATCCAAACAAATATTACTAACACTGATGTCAAAGAGTGTACTGCCTATGTTTTATGAATTTTTATGGTTTGGGGTATTATATTTAAGTTTTTGTCCATTTTTAATGTTTTTGTGCATGGCATGAGAGAATGGTTCACTTTGATTCTTTTACATAAAGCTGTCAAGTTTTCTCAACACCGTTTATTGAAGAAGCTATCTTTTCCCCATTGTATATTCTTGTCTCCTTTGTCATAGACTATGTTGCCCATATAAGTGTGGGTTTAGTTCTGGGCTCTCTATCCTCTTTTGGTGATCTATGTGTCTGCTTTTGTATCAGTACTGTACTGTTGTGATTACTGTAGATTTGTGGTATAGTTTGAAAACAGGGAGCTAGATAATTCCAACTTATTCTTCTCAAAATTGTTTTGGCTAGTTGGGAGTCTTTTGTGTTTTATACATCGTTTAGAATTATTTGTTCTAGTTCTGTGAAGAATGTGATTGGTATTTTGATAGAGATTGCATTGAATCTATTGATTGCCTTGGGTAGTATGATCATTTTAACAATATTAATTATAAAAATCCATGAACATGATATATTATTCCATCTGTTTGTGTAATCTTCAATTTCTTTCATCAGTGTCTTATATTTTTTCATGTACAGATTTTTACCTCCTTAGACTTACTCTTAGGTATTTTATTCTTTTTGATGGGATAGTAAATGAGATTGATTTCTTAATTTATCTTTATGATAGTCCATTATTAGTATGTAGAAATGCAACAGATTTATTTTGTATATTAATTTTGTATCCTGCACTTTTCCAAATTCACTGAGAGCTCTAGAGTTTTTCAGTGGCATCTTTAGATTTTTCAATGTATAGTACCTTGTCATCTGCAAAGAGTGAGTTATACTTCTTCTTTTCCAATTTGGATCCTTTTTATTTATTTACTTATTTATTTAATTTTCTGATTGTTGTGGCTAAGCCATCCAATACTGTGTTGAATAAAAGTGTTAAGAGTGAACATTCTTCTTTTGTTCCTGATCTCAGAGAAAATGAGTTTAGATTTAGATTTTAGTATGCATAGATGTATGCTCATCATATATGTCCTTTATTATGTTGAGCTATTATTCTTTTATATACACCTGTTAAGAGTTTTTATCCCAAACGGATCTTGAATTTTGCCACATGTTTTCTCTGCACATATTAAGATGATCATGTGATTTTTATCCTTCATTTTGTTAATGTAGCATATTACATTGATTGATTTGCAGATATTGAACTATCCTTGCATCCTTGAGATAAATACCACTTGATCATGATGTATGATGATTTTAATGTATTGTTAAATTCAGTTTCCTAGTATTTTCTTGAGGATTTTTGCACTGATGTTCATCACTGATATAGGCCTATAATTTTCTTTTTTGTGGTATCTTTGTCTGATTTTGGTATCAGGCCTCATAAATGAGTTCAGAAGTGTTCTTTCCTTGGAAATTTTTTGGAATAGTTTGAGAAGGAGAAATTTTAACTCTTCTCTAAATGTTTCATAGAATTCACCTATGAAGCCATCTGGTCCTGTACTTTTGTTTGTTTGGAGTTTTTAATTACTGATTCAATTTTATGACTGGAAATATTTCTGTTCTTATTTTCCACTTCTTCCTGGTTCAGTCTTGGGAGATTTTAAATTTCTAGAAATATGTCCATTTCTTTCAGGTTTTCCATTTTATTGGCATATAATTGTTCATATAAATTTATTATGATCCTTTCTATTTCTATGGTTTTGGTTTTAACTTCTCCTTTTTCATTTCTGATCTGGTTGATTTGAGACTCCCTCCTTTTGCATGATGAGTCTGGCTAAAGGTTTACCAATTTTGTTTATCTTTTCAAAGAACTAATTTCATTGATTTTTTCCTATTTATTTTAGTCTCTATTTCATTTATTTCTGCTCTTTATGATTTGCTTCCTTCTACTGTGGATTTTCTTTATTCTTCTTTTTCTACTTCTTTTAGGAGTAAGTTTGGATTATTTATTTGATATGTTTCTTATTTTCTGAGGTAGGTTTTATCACTATAAATATCTGTCTTAGAACTGCTTTTACTCTGTCCCATAGATTTTTGAATGTTGTCTTTTCTTTTTCATTTGTCTGCAGGTTTTTTAAAAAAAAATTTCTTCCTTGATTTTTCCAGTGATCCACTGGTTACTAAAAAGTAGCATATTGTTTAGCCACCACGTGTTTGCCTTTTTTGCAGCTTTTTCTTGTAGATGTTTTCTAATCTTGTAGTGTTGTGGTTCAAAAAGATGCTAGATATGATTTCAATTTTCTTTACTGAGACTTCTTTTGTATACTAGCATGTGACCTATCCTGGAGAATGCTCCATGTGGAAAAGAATATTCAGCAGTTTTTTGATGGAATGTTTTATACATATTGATTAAGTTCATTTGGTCTAATGTGTCATTTAAAGCAACCATTTCTATTGCTTTTCTGTCTGGATGATCTGTCTGTTAATCTAAGTGGTCTGATAAAGTCTCATACTATTATTGTGTTACTGTCAATTTTTTCTTTTATGTCTGTTAATATTTGGTTTATGTATTTAGGTGCTCCTATGATGGATGCATCTGTATTTACAAAAGTCATAGCTTCTTCTTGGCTTGATACCTTGATCATTATGTAACGTCCTTCTCTGTCTCTTGTTACAGTCTTTGTTTTAAAGTCTATTTTGTCTCATATAAGTATTGTTATCCTGGTTTTCCTTTAATTTCCTGTTGCATGGAATACCTTTTGCCAACCATTCAGTTTCAATCTGTGTGTGTATTTAGATCTAAAGTGAGTCTCTTGATAAAAATATATCAAGCTAGAGATTAGCTCAAGATGGCGGAGTAGAAGGATGTGTGCTCAGCCCTTCTTATGAAACACCAAAATCAAAATTAACTGCTTAACAACTGTCAACAACAAAAATGCTTGAACCTACCAAAAAAGATACTCTACATCCAAAGACAAAGAAGAAGCCACAACGAGACAGCAAGAGGGGCTCAATCACGATAAAATCAAATTCCATACCTGCCAGGTGGGTGAACCACAAACTGGAAAACAATTATACCACAGAAGTTTTCCCACTGGAGTGAAAGTTCTGAGCCCCATGTCAGGCTTCCCAGCCTGGGGATCCAGCGATGGGAGGAGGACCCCCCAGAGAATCTAGCTTTGAAGGTCAGCACAGGAATTACACAGGACTGGGGAAAACAGAAACTCCATGCTTGGAGGGCATGCACAAAGTCTTGTGCACACCAGGACACAGAGGAAAAATGTAGTGATCCCATAAAAAACTGGGCCAGACCTACCCACTAATATTGGAGGATCTTCTGCAGAGGCAGGGAGGTTTGTGGCTCACTATGGGGACAAAGTTACTGGAAGAAACAGTTCTGGTGTGTACTCATTAGTGTGAGCTCTCCTAGAGGGTGCCATTAGCCCCAGCCAACAGCCTGTAGGCTCCAGTGCTGGGAAGCCTCAGGCCAAACAACCGATAGGGCAGGAACACAACCCCACCAAGCAGCAGACAAGTGACTTAAAGTCTTACTGAGCACGGCCCTGCCCACCAGTGGGATAAGTCACAGATCCACCCACCACCAGTCTCTCAAATCAGGAACCCTGCACAAGCCTCTTTGATAGCCTTATCTGTCAGAGGGCAGCCACCAGAAGCAAGAAGAACTACAGTCCTGCAGCCTGCAGAACAGGAACCACAATCATAGAAAGTTAGACAAAATGAAACAGCACAGGAATATGTCCCAGATGAAGGAACACAAATAAAACCCCAGAAAAACAACTAAGTGAAGTGCAGATAGGCAAACTTCTGGAAAAAGAATTGAGTAATGATAGTGAAGATGATCCAGGATCTCAGAAAAAGAATGGAGGCAAGGATTGAGAAGATGCAAGAAATGCTTAACAAAGACCTAGAAGAACTAAAGAACAAACAAACAGATATGAACAATAAAATATCTGAAATAAAAAATACACTAGAAGGAATCAATAGCAGAATAACTGAGGCAGAAGAACAGGTAAGTGACCTGTATGGAAGATAGAATGGTGGAAATCACTGCCACAGAACAGAATAAAGGAAAAAGAATGAAAAGAAATGAAGACAGTCTAACAGACATCTGTTACAACATTAAATGCACAAACATTTGCATTATAAGGGTCCCAGAAGGATAAGAGAGAGAAAGGACCTCAGAAAATATTTGAAGAGATAATAGCGAAAATTTCCCTAACATGGGAAAAGAAACAGTCACCCAAGTCCAGGAAGCACAAAGAGTCTCAGATAGGATAAACCCAAGGAGGAACATGCCTAGACACATAGTAATCAAAATGACAAAAATTAAAGACACAGAAAAATATTAAAAACAACAAGTGAAAAGCAACAAGTAACATAAAATGAAACTCCCATGAAGTTATCAGCTGATTTCTCAGCAGAAACTCTGCAGGCCAGAAGGGAGCAGCGAGATATATTTAAAGTGATGAAAGGGAAGAACCTACAACAAAGAATACTCTACTCAGGAAGGTTCTCATTCAGATTTGACGGAGAAATCAAAAGCTTTACAGGCAAGCAAAAGCTAGAGAATTCAACACCACAAAACCAGATTTGAAACAAATCCTAAAAGAACTTCTCTAAGTGGAAAAGAAAAGGCCACAACTAGAAACAAGAAAATTATGAATGGAAAAGCTCACTGGTAAAGGCAAACACACAGTAATGATAGGAAATCATCCACACACAAATATGATATCAAAACCATCAACTGTGAGAAGGGGAGAACACAATGCTGGATATCAGAAATGCATTTGAAATTAAAATACCAGCAATTTAAAACAATCTTGCTTATATATAGACTGCTATAACAAAACCTCATGGTAGGGGCTTCCCTGGTGGTGCAGTGGTTGAGAGTCTGCCTGCAAATGCAGGGGATGCAGGTTTGAGCCCTGGTCTGGGAGGATCCCACATGCTGTGGAGTGGCTGGGCCCATGAGCCACGGCTGCTGAGCCTGCATGTTTGGAGCCTGTGCTCTGCAATGGGAGAGACCACACAGTGAGAGGCCCATGTACCACAAAAAAACAAACAAACAAACAAACAAAAACCTCATGGTAACAACAAATGGAAATTCTACAATAGACACACACACACACAAAGAAAAGGAATCCAAACATAATACTAAAATTAGTCATCAAATCACAAGATAAGAGAAAAAAAGAGGAAGGGAAGAAAAAAGACCTAAAAAAACAAATCCAAAACAATTAACAAAATGGCAATAGGAACACACATATTGATAATTACCTTAAACATAAATGAATTAAATGCTCTAACCAAAATACAAAGATTGGCTGAATGGGTACAAACACAAGACCCATATATATGCTGTCTACAAGAGACCCATTTCAGATGTAAGGACACATACAGACTGAAAGTGAGGGGATAGAGAAAGGTATTCCATGCAAATGGAAATCAAAAGAAAACTGTAGTAGCAAATACTCATATCAGACAAAATAGACTTTAAAATAAAGACTGTTACAACAGACAAAGAAGGACACTGCATAATGATCAAGGAATCAATCCAAGAAGAAGATATAACAATTATAAATATATATGCACCCAACATAGGAGCATCTCAATATATAAGGCAAATACTAACAGCCATAAAAGGAGAAAATGACAGTAACACAATAATAGTGGAGACTTTAACATCCTACTTTTGTCAATGAACAGATCATCCAGACAGAAAATCAATAAGGAAACACAGGCCTTAAATGACACATTAGATCAGATGGACTTAACTGATATTTATAGAACATTCCATCCAAAAGCAGCAGAAAACACATTCTTCTAATATGCCCCTGGAACATTCTCCAGGATTGACCACATGCTAGGCCACACAGCAAGCTGCAGTAAATTTAAGAAAATTGAAATCATACCAAACATCTTTTCCGACCACAACACTATGAGAGTAGAAATCAACTACAAGAAAAAAAATTCTAAAAAACACAAACTCGTGGAGGCTATGCAATATGCTACTAAAGAACCAATGGGTAATGAAGAAATCAAAGAAGAAACAAAAAATATAGCTAGAGACAAATAAAAATGAGAGCACAATGATCCAAAACCTATTGGATTCAGTAAAAGCAGTCCTAAGAGGCAAATTTATTCCAATAAAATCTTACCTCAAGAAACAAGAAACATCAAAAAGAAACAACCTAGCCTTATACCTAACACAACTAGAGAAAGAACAACAAACCCAAAGTTAGCAGAAGGAAAGAAATCATAAAGATGAGAGTAGAAATAAATGAAATAGAAACAAGGAAAACAATAGAAAAGACTAATGAAACTTAAGGCTGTTTTTTTAAAAAGATAAACAAAATCGATAAAGCTTTATCCAGACTCATCAACAAGAAAAGGGAGATGGCACAAATCAAATATGAACAGACCAATCACTGACATAGAATCAGTAATTTTAAAACTCCTAACAAAAAAATAATACAGGACCACATGTCTTCACAGGTGAATTCTATCAAACATTTAGAAAAGAGTTAACACCTATCCTTCTGAAAATATTCCAAAAAATTGCAGAGGAAGGAATAGACCTGAAGTCATTCTATGGGGCCACAATCACCCTGATACCAAAACCAGACAAAGATACCAGAGAAAAAGAAAATTACAAGCCAATATCACTGATGAACATAGATGCAAAAAAAAAAATCCTCAACAGAATACTAGCAATCCGAATCCAACAATACATTAAAAGTATTACACACCATGATCAAGTGAGAATTATCCCAGGTATGCAAGGATTTTTCAATACACACAAATCAATCAGTGTGAAACACCAGATCAACAAATTGAAGAATAAAAACAATATGATGATCTCAACAGATGTAGAAAAAAGCTTTTGACAAAATTCAACACTCATTTATGATAAAAACTCTCCAGAAAGTGGTCATAGAAGAAACATACCTCAAAATAATAAAGGCTATATATGACAAACATACAGCAAAGATCATACTCAATGGTGAAAACCTGAAAGTATTTGCTCTAAGATGAGGAACAGGCAAGAATGTCTGCTCTCACCACTTTTATTCAACATAATTTTAGAAGTCTTAGCCACAGTAATCAGAGAAGAAAAAGAAATAAAAGGAATCCAAATTAGAAAAGAAGGAGTAAAACTGTCACTGTTTGTAAATTACATAATACTATACATAGAAAATCCTAAAGATGCTGCCAGAAAACTACTAAATCTCATCAATGAATTTGGTAAAGTGGCAGGATACAAAATATTGTCAAAATGATTATACTACCCAAGGATATCTACAGATTAAATGCAATCCCTACTAAATTATTAATGGCATTTTTCACAGAACTAGAACAAAATGTCTTAAAATTTGTATAGAGACAAAAAAGACCCTGAATAGCCAAAGCAACATTGAGAAAGAGAAACAGAGCTGGAGGAATCAGGTTCCCTGACTTCAAACTATATTACAAAGCTACAGTCACCAAAACAGTATGGCAGTGACACAAAAACAGAAATATAGATCAACGGAACAGGATAGAAAGCCCAGAAATGAACCCATGCACCTATGGTCAATTAATCTACAACAAAGAAGGCAAGACTATACAATGGAGGAAAGACAGTCTCTTCAATAAATGGTGCTGGGAAAACTGGTCATCTACATGTAAAAAACTGAAATTGGAACCGTCTTTAACACCACATTCAAAAATAAACTCAAAATCGGTTAAAGACCTTAATGTAAGAAGAGATATTATAAAAGTCTTAGAGGAAATCATAAGAAGAACACTCTCTGACATAAATCGCAGCAATATGTTTTTCAATCCATCTCTCAGAGTAATGGAAATAAAAAAAATAATAAACTAATGAGACCTAATTAAATTTAAAAGCTTTTGCACAGCAAAAGAAACCATAAAAAAATGAAAAGACAACACAAAGATTAAGAGAAAATATTTGCAAATGATGCAACTGACAAAGGATTAGTCTCCAAAATGTATAAACAGCTCATGCAGCTTAATACCATAAAAACAAACAACCCAGTCAAAAAATGGGTAGAGGTGGGGGGCGGGCAATTCACCATTGGCCAAAAAGGAAGCCAAAGCTTAGAATGATACGAAACATGCCAGGTCTCAGAGTTTGTTATGGTGGACAGTGGTGGAAACTCAGGATTCCAGAGCTCAGGCTTCCATAGGTCCTAGCACATAATATTTGTGAATGAAAAAGAATTAGATACTCCTTATAAATCAACAGAAGCCATGTGGCTGACAGGGTCTTGGTGCTCTGGCCAGGTGTCAGGCCTGAGCCTCAGATGTGGGAGAGCCGAGTTCAGGACATTGGTCCACCAGACATATCATGGCCGCTCATAATATCAATTGGTGAGACCTCTCTAAGAGTTCTCCATCACAACGCTAAGACTCAGCTCCACTCAGTGATGAACAAGCACCAGTGCTGGACACCCCGTGCCAAACAACTAGCAAAACAGGAACACAACCACACCCATTAGCAGAGAGGCTGCCTAAAATCATAATAAGTTCACAGACACCTCAAAACATACCACTGGACATGGTCCTGTCCACCAGAAAGGCAAGATCCAGCCTCATTGATCAGAACACAGGCACCAGTCCCTTCCACCAGGAAACCTACACAAACGACTGAACCAACCTTCCCCACTGAAGGCAGACACCAAAAACAATGGAAACTATGGACCTGCAGCCTGTGAAGAGCAGACACCAAACACAGTAACTTAAGTAAAATGAGAAGACAGAGAAATACACAGAAGATGAAGGAGCAAAGTAAAAACCCCCCAGATGAAACAAATGAAGAGGAAATAGGCAGTCTACCTGAAAAAAAAATTCAGAGTAATGATAGTAAAGATGATCGAAAATCTTAAAAATAAAATATAGAAAATTCAAAAAACATTTAACAAGGACCTAGAAGAACTAAACAGCAAACAAAAAATTATGAACAACATAATAAATGAAATTAAAAATTCTCTAGGAGGAATCAATACCAGAATAGCTGAGGCAGAAAAATGGATAAGTGATAAGATGAAGATAAAATAGTGGAAATAACTACCACAGAGCAGACTAAAGAAAAAAGAATGAAAAGAATTTAGGACAGTCTCAGAGACTTCTGGGACAATATTAAATGCACCAACATTAGAATTATAGGGGTCCTAGAAGAAGAAGAGAAAAACAAACGGTCTCAGAAAATATTTGAAGAGATTATAGATGAAAACTTCCCTAATATGGGAAAGGAAATAGTCAGTCAAATCCAGGAGAGCAGAGAGTCCCATACAGGATAAATCCAAGGAGAAACATGTCAAGACACACATTAATCAAACTAACAAAAATTAAATACAAAGAACAAATATGGAAAGCAGCAATGGAAAATCAACAAAAGACATACAAGGGAATCCCCATAAGGTTAACAGCTGATCTTTCAGCAGAAACTCTGCAAGCCAGAAGGGTGTGGCAGGACATGTTTAAAGGGATGAAAGGGAAACAGCTACAGCAAAGATTACTCTACCTATCAAGGATCTCATTCAAATTCAATAGAGAAATTAAAACCTTTACAGACAAGCAAAAGCTAAGAGAATTCAGCACTACCAAACCACCTTTAAAACAAATGCTTAAGGAACTTCTTTAGGCAGGAAACACAAGAGAAGGAAATGACTTACAAGAGCAAGCCAAAAACAACTAAGAAAATGGTAATAGGAACATACATATCGATAATCACCTTAAATTTAATGATTTAAATGCTCTAACCAAAAGACATAGACTGGTTGAATGGATACAAAAACAAGCCCCATATATATGCTGTCTACACAGACCCACTTCAGACCTAGGAACACATACAGACTGAAAGTGAGGGGATGGAAAAAGATATTCCATGCAAATGGAAATCAAAAGAAAGCTGGAGTAGCAATTCTCATATCAGACAAAATAGACTTTAAAATAAAGAATATTACAAGAGACAAAGAAGGACACTACATAATGATCAAGGGATAATTCAAGAATAACATATAACAATTGTAAATATTTATGCATCTAACATAGGAGCACCTCCATATATAACGCAAATGCTAACAGCCATAAAAGGGGAAATTGACAGTAACACAATAATAGTAGGAGACTTTAACACGCCACTTTCACCAATGGACAGGTCAACAAAAATGAAAATAAATAAGGAAACATAAGCTTTAAATGACACATTAAACAAGATGGACTTAATTGATATTTATAGGACATTCCATCCAAAAACAACAGAATTCACTTTCTTCCCAAGTACCCATGGAACATTATCCAGGATAGATCATATCTTGGGTCACAAATAAAGCCGTGGTAAATATAAGAAAATTGAAATTTTATCAAGTATCTTTTCTGACCATGGTGCTATAAGACTAGATATCAATTACAGGAAAAAACTCTGTAAAAAATACAAACACATGGAAGCTAAACAATACACTACTAAATAACCAAGAGATCACTGAAGAAATCAAAGAGGAAATAAAAAAATACTGGAAACATATGACAATGAAAACACAACAACTCAAAACCTATAGGATGCAGCAAAAGCAGTTCTAAATGGGAAATTTATCACAATACAATCCTTCCTCAAGAAACAAGAAAAATATCAAATGAAAAACCTAACCTAACACCTAAAGCAATTAGAGAAAGAAGAAGAACAACAACAAAAAAAACCAAAGTTAGCACAGGGAAAAAAATCATAAAGATCAGATCAGAAATAAATGAAAAAGAAATGAAGGAAAAATAGCAAAGATCAATAAAACTAAAAGCTGGTTCTTTGAGAAGATAAACAAAATTGATAAACCATTAGCCAGACTCATCAAGAAAAAGAGGGAGAAGACTCAAATCAATAGAATTAGAAATGAAAAAGGAGAAGTGCCAACTGACACTGCAGAAATACGAAGGATCATGAGAGATTACTACAAGAAATTATATGCCAATACAACTGACAACCTGGAAGAAATGGACAAATTCTTAGAAAAGCACAACCTTCTGAGACTGAACCAGGAAGAAAGAGAAAATATAAAGAGACCAATCACAAGCACTGAAATTGAAACTGTGATTAAAAATCTTCCAACAAACAAAAGCCCAGAACCAGTTGGATTCACAGGAGAATTCTATCAAACATTTAGAGAAGAGCTAGTACCTATCCTTTTCAAACTCTGCCAAAATATAGCAGAGGGAGGAACACTCTCAAACTTATTCTGCAAGGCCACCATCATCCTGATACCAAAACCATACATAGATGTTACAAAAAAAGACAACTACAGGCCAAGATCACTGATGAACATCGATACAAAAATCCTTAACAAAATACTAGTAAACAGAATCCAGCAGCACATTAAGAGGATCATACACCATGATCAAGTGGGGTTTATTGCAGGAATGCAATATATAATTTTTTAATATATGCAAATCAGTCAATGTGATACACCATATTAACAAATTGAAAGATAAAAACCATATGATAATCTCAATAGATTCAGTAAAATCCTCGACAAAATTCAACACCCATTTATGATAAAAACCCTCCGGAAAGTAGGCATAGAGGGAACTTTCCTCAACATAATAAAGGCCATATATGACAAACCCACAGCCAACATCATTCTTAATGGTGAAAAACTGAAACCATTTCCACTAAGATCAGGAAAAAGACAAGTTGCCCACTCTCACCACTATTTTTCCACAAAGTTTTGGAATTTTTAGCCACAGTAAGCAGAGAAGAAAAAGAAATAAAAGGAATCCAAATTAGAAAAGAAGAAGTAAAACTGTCACTGCTTGCAGATGACATTATACTACACACAGAGAATCCTTAAGATGCTATCAGAAAACTACTAGAGCTAATCAATGAATTTGGTGAAGTAGCAGGATACAAAATTAATGCACAGAAATGTCTTGCTTTCCTATGCACTAATGATGAAAAATCTGAAAGAGAAATTAAGGAAACACTCCCATTTAACATTGCAAAAAAAGAATAAAATACCTAGGAATAAACCTACCTAAGGAAACAAAAGACCGGTATGCAGGAAACTATACTGGTGAAAGATATTAAAAACTATACTGATGAAAGACACTGGTGAAAGAAATTAAAGATGATACAAACAGATAGAGAGATATACCATGTTCTTGGATGGGAAGAATCAACATTGTGAAAATGACTATACTACTGAAAAGCAGTCTACAGATTCAATGCAATCCCTATCAAAATACCAATGGCATTTTTCACAGAACTAGAACAAAAATATTCACAATTTGTATGGAAACACAAAAGACCCCGAATAGCCAAAGCAATCTGGAGAAAGAAAAACGGAGTTGCAGAAATCAGGCTCCCTGACTTTGGACTATAGTTCAAAGCTACAGCAATCAAGACAGTATGGTACTGGCATAAAAACAGAAATATAGATTAATGGAACAGGATAGAAAGCGCAGAGGTAAACCCACGCACATGTGGTCAACTTATCTTTGACAAAGGAGGCAAGAATATACAGTGAAGAAAAGACAGCCTCTTCAATAAGTGGTGCTGGGAAAACTGGACAGCTCCAGGTAAAAGAATGAAATTAGAACACTCCCTAACACCATACACAAAAATAAACTCAAAATGGATTAAAGAGGGGGAAGGCGGAAGATGGCGGAAGAGTAAGACGCGGAGATCACCTTCCTCCCCACAGATACACCAGAAATACATCTACACGTGGAACAACTCCTACAGAACACCTACTGAAGGCTGGCAGAAGACCTCAGACCTCCCAAAAGGCAAGAAACTCCCCACGTACCTGGGTAGGGCAAAAGAAAAAACAGAGACAAAAGAATAGGGACGGCACCTGCACCAGTGGGAGGGAGCTGTGAAGGAGGAAAAGTTTCCACATTCTAGGAAGCCCCTTCGCGGGCGGAGACTGCGGGAGGCGGAGCGGGGAGCTTCGAAGCTGCGGAGGAGTGCACAGCAACGGGTGCGGAGGGCAAAGCGGGGAGATTCCCGCACAGAGGATCGGTGCCGACCGGCACTCACCAGCCCGAGAGGCTTGTCTGCTCACCCGCCGGGGTGGGCGGGGCTGCGAGCTGAGGCCGGAGCGCAGGGAGAGGACTGGGGTTGGCGGCTTGAACATAGCCTGAAGGGGTTAGTGCACCACAGCTAGCCGGGAGGGAGTCCGGGGAAAAGCCTGCACCTGCAGAAGAGGCAGGAGACTTTTCCTTCCCTCTTTGTTTCCTGGGGCGTGAGGAGAGGGGTTTAAGAACGCTGCTTAAAGGAACTCCAGAGACGGGCGCGAGCCGCGGCTAAAAGCGCGAACCCCAGAGACGGGCGCGAGCCGCGGCTGAAAGCGCGGACCCCAGAGACGGGCGCGAGCCGCGGCTGAAAGCGCGGAATCCAGAGACGGGCGCGAGCCACGGCTGAAAGCGCGGAATCCAGAGACGGGCGCAAGCCGCGGCTAAAAGCGCGGACCCCAGAGGCGGGCGGGAGACGTTAAGGCTGCTGCTGCCGCCACCGAGGGGCCTGTGTGCGAGCACAGGTCACTCTCCACACCCCTCTTCCGCGGAGCCTGTGCAGCCCGCCACTGCCGGGTTCCCGCGATCCAGGGACAACTTCCCCGGGAGAGCGCACAGCGCGCCTCAGGCTGGTGCAAAGTCGCGCCGGCCTTTGCCACCGCAGGCCCGCCCCGCACTCTGTGCCCCTCCGTCCCCGCCGGCCTGAGTGCGCCAGAGCCCCCAATCAGCGGCTCTTTTAACCCCATCCTGTCTGAGCAAAAAACAGACGCCCTCCAGCGATCTACACGCAGTGGCAGGGCCAAATCCAAAGCTTAGCCCTGGGAGCTGTGAGAACAAAGAAGAGAAAGGGAAATCTCTCCCAGCAGCCTCAGAAGCAGCGGATTAAAGCTCCACAATCAACTTGATGTACCCTGCATCTGTGGAATACCTGAATAGACAACCAATCATCCCAAATTAAGGAAGTGGACTTTAGGAGCAAGATCTATGATTTTTTCCCCTTTCCTCTTTTTGTGAATGTGTATGTGTATGCTTCTGTGTGAGATCTTGTCTGTATAGTCTTGCTTCCACCATTTGTCCTAGGGTTCTATCCATGTTTTTTTTTTTAATTTTTTTTCTTAATAATTAATTTTAATAACCTTATTATACTTTACCTTCGTTCTTTCTTTCTTTCTTTCCGTCCTTCCTTCCCTCCTTTAGACAACGAATCATCCCAAATTGAGGAGGTGGTCTCTGACAGCAAGATTTAGGATTTTTCCCCATTTACCTCTTTTAGTGAGGGTGTATGTGTATGCTTCTGTGTAAGATTTTGTCTGTATAGCTTTGCTTCCAACATTTGTCCTAAGGTTCTTTCCGTCCCTTTTTTTTTTTTTCTAAATAAGAAGTTTTTAATTCAATAACTTTATTATACTTTATTTTATTTTTACTGTATCTTCTTTCTTTCTGTCTTTTTTCCTTCTTTCCCTCCTTCCTTCCTTCCTCCCTCCCTCCCTCCCTCCTTTCTTTCCTTCTTGCCTTCTTGCCTTCTTTGCTTCTTTCTTTCTTTCTTCCTTCCTTCCTACCCTCCTTTCCTTCTTTCTTTCCTCATACTTCTACTAATTCCCTCTACTTTTTCTCCCTTTTATCCTGAGCCTGTGGATGAAAAGCTTTTGGTGCTCCAGCCAGGAAGCAGGGCTCTGCCTCTGAGGTAGGACAGCCAACTTCAGGACACTGATCAACAAGAGACCTCCCAGCTCCACATAATATCAAACGGCGAAAATCTCCCAGAGACCTCCATCTTAACACCAGCACCCAGCTTCACTCAACGACCAGCAAGCCACAGTGCTGGAAAACCTATGCCAAACAACTAGCAAAACAGGAACACAACCCCACCCATTAGCAGAGAGGCTGCCTAAAATCATAATAAGTCCACAGACACCCCCAAACACACCACCAGACGTGAACCTGCCCACTAGAGAGACAAGATCCAGCCTCATCCACCACAACACAGGCACTAGCCCCCTCCACCAGGAAGCCTACACAACCCACTGAACCAACCTTAGCCACTGGAGACAGACATCAAAAACAGGAGGAACTACAAACCTGCAGCCTGCAAAAAGGAGACCCCAAACACAGTAAGATAAGCAAAATGAGAAGACAGAAAAACACACAGCAGATAAAGGAGCAAGATAAAAATGCACCAGACCTAACAAATGAAGAGGAAATAGGCAGTCTACCTGAAAGAGAATTCAGAATAATGATAGTAAGGTTGATCCGAAATCTTGGAGATAGAATGGACAATAGATTGGACAAAATGCAAGAATCAGTTAACAAGGACCTAGAAGAACTAAAGATGAAACAAGCAACGATGAACAACACAATAAATGAAATTAAAAGTACTCTAGATGGGATCAATAGCAGAATAACTGAGGCAGAAGAACGGATAAGTGACCTGGAAGATAAAATAGTGGAAATAACTACTGCAGAGCAGAATAAAGAAAAAAGAATGAAAAGAACTGAGGACAGTCTCAGAGACCTCTGGGACAACATTAAACGCACCAACATTCGAATTATAGGGGTTCCAGAAGAAGAAGAGAAAAAGAAAGGAACTGAGAAAATATTTGAAGAGATTATAGTTGAAAACTTCCCTAATATGGGAAAGGAAATAGTTAATCAAGTCCAGGAAGCGCAGAGAGTCCCATACAAGATAAATACAAGGAGAAATACGCCAAGACACATATTAATCAAACTGTCAAAAATTAAATACAAAGAAAGCATATTAAAAGCAGCAAGGGAAAAACAACAAATAACACATAAGGGAATCCCCATAAGGTTAACAGCTGATCTCTCAGCAGAAACCCTACAAGCCAGAAGGGAGTGGCAGGACATACTGAAAGTGATGAAGGAGAAAAACATGCAGCCAAGACTACTCTACCCAGCAAGGATCTCATTCAGATTTGATGGAGAAATTAAAACCTTTACAGACAAGCAAAAGCTGAGAGAGTTCAGCACCACCAAACCAGCTTTACAACAAATGCTAAAGGATCTTCTCTAGGCAAGAAACACAAGAGAAGGAAAAGACCTATAATAACGAACCCAAAACAATTTAGAAAATGGGAATAGGAACATACATATCGATAATTACCTTAAATGTAAATGGACTAAATGCTCCCACCAAAAGACACAGATTAGCTGAATGGATACAAAAACAAGACCCTTATATATGCTGTCTACAAGAGACCCACTTCAGACCTAGAGACACATACAGACTGAAAGTAAGGGGATGGAAAAAGATATTCCATGCAAATGGAAGCCAAAAGAAAGCTGGAGTAGCAATTCTCATATCAGACAAAATAGACTTTAAAATAAGGACTATTAAAAGAGACAAAGAAGGACACTACATAATGATCAAGGGATCGATCCAAGAAGAAGATATAACAATTGTAAATATTTATGCACCCAACATAGGAGCACCTCAATACATAAGGCAAATACTAACAGCCATAAAAGGGGAAATCGACAGTAACACATTCATAGTAGGGGACTTAAACACCCCACTTTCACCCATGGACAGATCATCCAAAATGAAAATAAATACGGAAACACAAGCTTTAAATGATACATTAAACAAGATGGACTTAATTGATATTTATAGGACACTCCATCCAAAAGCAACAGAATACACATTTTTCTCAAGTGCTCATGGAACATTCTCCAGGATAGATCATATCTTAGGTCACAAATCAAGCCTTGGTAAATTTAAGAAAATTGAAATTGTATCAAGTATCTTTTCTGACCACAACGCCATGAGACTAGATATCAATTACAGGAAAAGATCTGTAAAAAATACAAACACATGGAGGCTAAACAATACACTACTTAATAATGAAGAGATCACTGAAGAAATCAAAGAGGAAATCAAAAAATACCTAGAAACAAATGACAATGGGGACACAACGACCCAAAACCTGTGGGATGCAGCAAAAGCAGTTCTAAGGGGGAAGTATATAGCAATACAAGCCCACCTTAAGAAGCAGGAAACATCTCGAATAAACAACCTAACCTTGCACCTCAAGCAATTAGAGAAAGAAGAACAAAAAAACCCCAAAGCTAGCAGAAGGAAAGAAATCATAAAAATCAGATCAGAAATAAATGAAAAAGAAATGAAGGAAACAATAGCAAAGATCAATAAAACTAAAAGCTGGTTCTTTGAGAAGATAAAAAAAATAGATAAACCACTAGCCAGACTCATCAAGAAAAAAAGGGAGAAGACTCAAATCAATAGAATTAGAAATGAAAAAGGAGAGGTAACAACTGACACTGCAGAGAAAAAAGAGATCATGAGAGATTACTACAAGCAACTCTATGCCAATAAAATGGACAATCTGGAAGAAATGGACAAATTCTTAGAAATGCACAACCTGCCAAGACTGAATCAGGAAGAAATAGAAAATATGAACAGACCAATCACAAGCACTGAAATTGAAACTGTGATTAAAAATCTTCCAACAAAGAAAAGCCCAGGACCAGATGGCTTCACAGGCGAATTCTATCAAACATTTAGAGAAGAGCTAACACCTATCCTTCTCAAACTCTTCCAAAATATAGCAGAGGGAGGACCACTCCCTAACTCCTTCTACGAGGCCACCATCACCTTGATACCAAAACCAGACAAGGATGTCACAAAGAAAGAAAACTACAGGCCAATATCACTGATGAACATAGATGCAAAAATCCTCAACAAAATACTAGCAAACAGAATCCAACAGCACATTAAAAGGATCATACACCATGATCAAGTGGGGTTTATTCCAGGAATGCAAGGATTCTTCAATATACGCAAATCTATCAATGTGATAAACCATATTAACAAATTGAAGGAGAAAAACCATATGATCATCTCAATAGATGCAGAGAAAGCTTTTGACAAAATTCAACACCCATTTATGATAAAAACCCTCAAGAAAGTAGGCATAGAGGGAACTTTCCTCAACATAATAAAGGCCATATATGACAAGCCCACAGCAAACATCATCCTCAATGGTGAAAAACTGAAAGCATTTCCACTAAGATCAGGAACAAGACAAGGTTGTCCACTCTCACCACTATTATTCAACATTGTTTTGGAAGTTTTAGCCACAGCAATCAGAGAAGAAAAGGAAATAAAAGGAATCCAAATTGGAAAAGAAGAAGTAAAGCTGTCACTGTTTGCAGATGACATGATCCTATACATAGAGAACCCTAAAGATGCTACCAGAAAGCTACTAGAGCTAATCAATGAATTTGGTAAAGTGGCAGGATACAAAATTAATGCACAGAAATCTCTGGCATTCCTATACACTAATGATGAAAAATCTGAAAGTGAAATCAAGAAAACACTCCCATTTACCATTGCAACAAAAAGAATAAAATATCTAGGAATAAACCTACCTAAGGAGACAAAAGACCTGTATGCAGAAAATTATAAGACACTGATGAAAGAAATTAAAGATGATACAAATAGATGGAGAGATATACCATGTTCTTGGATTGGAAGAATCAACATTGTGAAAATGACTCTACTACCCAAAGCAATCTATACATTCAATGCAATCCCTATCAAACTACCACTGGCATTTTTCACAGAACTAGAACAAAAAATTTCACAATTTGTATGGAAACACAAAAGACCCCGAATAGCCAAAGCAATCTTGAGAATGAAAGAAGGAACTGGAGGAATCAGGCTCCCTGACCTCAGACTATACTACAAAGCTACAGTCATCAAGACGGTATGGTACTGGAACAAAAACAGAAAGATAGATCAATGGAACAGGATAGAAAGCCCAGAGATAAACCCATGCACATATGGACACCTTATCTTTGATAAAGGTGGCAGTAATGTACAATGGAGAAAGGACAGCCTCTTCAATAAGTGGTGCTGGGAAAACTGGACAGGTACATGTAAAAGTATGAGATTAGATCACTCCCTAACACCATACACAAAAATAAGCTCAAAATGGATTAAAGACCTAAATGTAAGGCCAGAAACTATCAAACTCTTAGAGGAAAACATAGGCAGAACACTCTATGACATAAATCAAAGCAAGATCCTTTCTGACCCACCTCCTAGAGTAATGGAAATAAAAACAAAAATAAACAAATGGGACCTAATGAAACTTTAAAGCTTTTGCACAGCAAAGGAAACCATAAACAAGACCAAAAGACAACCCTCAGAATGGGAGAAAATATTTGCAAATGAAGCAACCTACAAAGGATTAATCTCCAAAATTTACAAGCAGCTCATGCAGCTCAATAACAAGAAAACAAACAACCCAATCCAAAAATGGGCAGAAGACCTAAATAGACATTTCTCCAAAGAAGATATACAGACTGCCAACAAACACATGAAAGAATGCTCAACATCATTAATCATTAGAGAAATGCAAATCAAAACTACAATGAGATATCATCTCACACCAGTCAGAATGGCCATCATCAAAAAATCTAGAAACAATAAATGCTGGAGAGGGTGTGGAGAAAAGGGAACACTCTTGCACTGCTGGTGGGAATGTGTTTGGTTCAGCCACTATGGAGAACAGTATGGAGGTTCCTTAAAAAACTACAAATAGAACTACCATATGACCCAGCAATCCCACTACTGGGCATATACTCTGAGAAAACCATAATTCAAAAAGAGTCATGTACCAAAATGTTCATTGCAGCTCTATTTCCAATAGCCCGGAGATGGAAACAACCTAAGTGTCCATCATCGGATGAATGGATAAAGAAGATGTGGCACATATATACAATGGAATATTACTCAGCCATAAAAGAAACGAAATTGAGCTCTTTGTAATGAGGTGGATAGACCTAGAGTCTGTCATACAGAGTGAAGTAAGTCAGAAAGAAAAAGACAAATACCGTATGCTAACACATATATATGGAATTTAAGAAAAAAATGTCATGAAGAACCTAGGAGTAAAGCAGGAATAAAGACGCAGACCTCTTAGAGAACGGACTTGAGGTTATGGGGAGGGGGAAGGGTGAGCTGTGACAGGGCGAGAGAGAGTCATGGGCATATACACACTAACAAACGCAGTAAGGTAGATAGCTAGTGGGAAGCAGCCGCATGGCACAGGGATATTGGCTCGGTGCTTTGTGACAGCCTGGAGGGGTGGGATGGGGAGGGTGGGAGGGAGGGAGACGCAACAGGGAAGACATATGGGAACATATGTTTATGTATGACTGATTCACTTTGTTATAAAGCAGAAACTAACACACCATTGTAAAGCAATTATACCCCAATAAAGATGTTAAAAAAAATGGATTAAAGACCTAAATGTAAGACTGGACACTATAAAACTCTTAGCAGAAATTATAGGCAGAACATTCTATGACATAAATCACAGCAAGATCCTTTTCGACCCATCTCCTAGAGAAATGGAAATAAAAACAAAAATAAACAAATGGGACCTAATGAAACCTAAAAGATTTTGCACAGCAAAGGAAACCATACACAAGACAAAAAGATAATCCTCAGAATGGGAGAAAATATTTGCAAATGAATCAACGGACGAAGGATTAATCTTCAAAATTTACAAGCAGCTCATGCAGCTCAATATCAAAAAAACGAAAAATCCAATCCAAAAATGGGCAGAAGACCTAAATAGACATTTCTCCAAAGAAGATATACAGACTGCCAGCAAACACATGAAAGGAAGCTCAACATCATTAATCATTAGAGATATGCAAATGAAACTACAATGAGGTATCACCTCACACCAGTCAGAATGGTCATCATCAAAAAGTCTACAAACAATAAATGCTGGAAAGGGTGTGGATAAAAGGAAATCCTCTTGCACTGTTGGTCAGAATATAAATTGATACAACCACTCTTGAGATCAGTATGGAGGTTCCTTAAAAAACTAAAAATAGAGCTACCATACAACCCAGCAATCCCACTAATGGGTATATACCCTGAGAAAACCATAATTCAAAAAGAGTCATGTACCACAATGTTCATTGCAGCTCGGTTTACAATAGCCAGGACATGGAAGCAACGTAAGTGTCCACCGACAGATGAATGGATAAAGAAGTTGTGGCCCTACAACTATTTTTAAAGATTCTACCTGTACCAACTTTTTAACCTCCATGAGGTCAATGTTGGGTGACCCATTCCCCTCAGAGCCCTTTACCAGACCTGTATTTCCATCCCTAGCTGATATAAGTATTGAGTAATCACCGCCAGCTGATGGAGCTGCCACCCTAAGCATTTAACATTCCTAACCCACGGTATATGGGGTTAACCTGCAACCAATGATTGACATGTTGGGAGTACAAAAGCCAGCTCCATGTCTCAAAGAGGTCAGTACTTCAGTGATGTTTATGTACCACAGTCCCCATCCCCAACCCCTGGTTCAAGTCTAGACTTGACCTGAGACCTCATCCTTGCTCCACTCTTTACCCTCAACTTTTCTCCTCTGCTCTCCCCCAACAGGTCCTTCTTGAAGAGCTCCCCAACAATAAATCCCACACCTGAACCTCTGCTTCTATGGCATGCAACCAAAGATAGTTCATAACCATGTCCCTACTCTTCTTCCTGCCACCCATCAGCATCACCGATAGGCTTGTTGTTTACCCTAAATAAGTTCACTGCTAGTCTGTGGAATCAAATCAGAGGCCCAAGATCTAGCATAAGGGACCTATCAGGTAGGATCCCTCATTCAAGATGCGGATGGTAGGAGTGCATTGGAGAGAATGCTTCTTGATGCTTTTGCCCCCAGCTGCAAGAATTGTACATTATAGCCTTGATTCCATTACTGGAGGTGCTTTTTGTGTCCTCTGCCATAATTTTTCATTAATAACCAAGTTGGCACTTTCTATCTAATGATAATTGACTCTTCTTTTTTCCTAACAGGGAAAAATAAGGCCAACAGTGCCCTGGCATGGGAAAGAGACTAACAGGATGTGAGAGCACAGGGAATAAGACCATGCCTGGCACCCCTAAGAAAAATCCACAGGAATTTTTTTTTTTTTTTATCTCTGGAGCCCAGGACAGGGTGAGAAGAAGCCAGAAGACTACTGACACTAAAAAGGGAAGATGAGAAAGGTGCCAAAGCACTTAGAGAATCTGAAAAATTGGTCACAGGGACTCCACTCAGGATGGGGGCTACCCCAAGAAGCATGGTCATTCGAGGACAAGAGAAACTAAGTACCAACCCTCTCCTGACTCTGCTAGCTTCAAGTCATCTCCTCATTGAAATAGGAGGACTGATAATTGTAAAAAAAAAAAAAAATGCAGGAGCCAACAAGCTGGGAAATGCTCCAGCTCTAGCAGCAGGTGCCACAAAAGCAGCCTCCACACATGCAGACACTCCAACCTCAGCATCCCTGCCACCGCATCCTAGTTGTCTTTTCAACACCAGAAAATAATCTTCCTGAGGCCTGGGACCAGGTCTCACTCATAGTTGCATTCTTCACTTTATAAAGAAGGTCTTACCTCTAAATAGGACCAGCTTCTCCAGCATGATCCCACCCTTTGTTCAACATCTCTCCTAACCTCCTGTTCATTTTCTTCATAGCACACACCACTACTACTTGAAAATATATATTCCCTTGTTTCTCTTTTTACTGTCTGTCTTCCTTATGAGCTTAAAACTCTGTATGGACAATAACAGTATTTATTTACCATGTTTACCCAGTATCAAGTTCTGTAGACTTCATAAAGACTTGTGGAATGAATGAATGAATATTTTAGCTAATGGCATGCTGGAAAGTGTTGGAGCTGACCATTGTTTTGGCTTGACCCTTTGATTCAGGATAGGAGCTTATCTTCAAAAGCTAAGTTTGAGTTTGGCACTGGGAACAGATAAAGGTTGGAACACTTCCTTTAACCTGATGCCTAAAGTATAATTGGGTTATGTGTGTAGTTAAAAGGACTGAGTAGGATTTGGTGATTACAAATGGAATAGAAGAAACTTGACCGGAAAAGAGCTTTTACAGTAATCCTCTTTCATTCAGTTTTTATCTTAGAATGCTGATGAGTTTTCCATATGTATCATATTTTCAGTTCTGAGTTTTCAAGAGTTTCATTTATACAGTTCCAAAAGAATAATTAGCATCATATGAATATGCATGTGCATATTTATGATATTGCATCCATCAGCACAATATTACCCTTCCTCCTGGATTTAGAATATATAACTCTGTACTTTAGAATAATGTGTCTGCATGGGTTGGTGTCAAACAAATGACTCTACCATTCTTTACTAGTTTTCCTTTTGTAGTCCTTTATGCCAAAAACAAAGACCACTTTCTTCAAAGGTTGTTTTTATAGAATGCTTTCTCAGATGATACTAAAAAAGCAGAAAGGTTTTGATTTCGTATAGGACAGCATATAATAGGTGAAATCTTCTGGAAAAATACTATCAAGAGTAAAACAATACCTTTAGTGTAATCCATTCAAGTCCTCAATTCTGTGAGTTTCTCCAATTGACCTGTCAACAAGTCTCAGATTTTTGGCCCTAGAAATAAAAGCTAGCCCTCCTTTATCACCATGCCAGTCCTCTGTGTCTCCCTTCTACTAAATTCATTTGCTAATGTTTTTTTCTGACCCTGTCCTTTCCACTTTTAGTATACCTAGGTCGCCCCTCCCAGAATTAATGTTGATTGAGCCTGTACACACTTAATGTACACAATCTAATTTAATCCTTACAACTACCCTGTGAAGTACTGTATCAGAGTTCTCAGGTTGCAAGCAATGGAAACCAACTCCCGCTAAATTAAATGAAAGGAAATTTAGTGGAAGTATCTTGGAGTTCTCAGCATCATTGGGAAAGGCAGAAAACCAAGCTCAGAAATGAGCAGGATCTAAGCTATCTCCACAGAGCTAAGAATCAGAAACTACATGGATAATGTGTGATCAGAACATTGCTACTAAAATAAATGAGTAAATGCTCACACTTACATGTTACTGACTCTGTGCTAGGTGTTATTTTAAGCATTTTACTTAGTATATATATGCATATCAAAATTTGTAATAAATATTTATTTTCTCGGTTTGGTACCTATCTCTCTCAAAGTTTGAAAGCCTTGTGTAAGCAGAAACCTTATGTGTTTTATTCACTGATACATACCTAATGCCAAGGACAGTAGCTGGCACTGGATGAAATAAGTACTATTATTCTCATTTTATACATGAGGAAACTGAGCCACAGGGAATCTAAATATACCCCAAAGTCATACAGTTGGTGAGTGATGGGGTTAGTATTCAAATACAAATGGCCTGTCTCTAGAAACTGTGCCCTTAACCAACATACTACAGATTTCATCCATTTTTAGTCCTTTCATTCTAGTGGTCAAGATTAGACCTCCAAATAATCCATCAAGTTGGTATTTGTTGGATCATATATATATATATATATATATATATATATATATATATATATACACACATATATATACATATATATATATATGCCCATCAGCTAGGGAAAAGTGAACCCATGATTACCAGGCCACTAAACTCAATTCACAGAGGAAGGAACAATTTCTCCAAAGGAAATCAGGGTATTGCAAGGAAGATAAAATGGGAAGTCAAAGAACAACAAACATCTCACAACAAACTTCAGAGTAGATAATATTAACTTCCCCACTTTACAGATGAGGAAACTGAGGCAAGATATAATCCTTTACTTTTATAGTAAAGAAGATGACTTTACTGGGTTGAATCTTGTCCCCCCAAAAAACTCATATGTACCCAGAATATGTGAATGTGATCTTATTTGGAAATAAGGTCTTCACGGATATAATCAGGTTAAGATGACGTCTTACTGGATTAAAGGGAGATATAACCCAATGATTGGTGTGCTTACAAGAAGAAGGAAATTTGAATTCAGACACACTGAGAGGGAGAATGCCATGTGACAATGAAGGTCAAAATTGGAGTAATGTGTCTACAAGCCAAGGAAAGCCAAGGATTGCCAGCAACCACCAGAAGCTAGGTAGAGGCAAGAAGGAATCCTCCCTAGAGTCTTTATGGAGAGCATGGCCCTGTTAATACCTTGATTTTGGACTTCTGGCCTCCAGAATTGTGAGAGAATAAATTTCTGTTGTTTTAAGCCACCTAGTGTGTGTTAATTTGCTACAGCAGCCCTATAGAACCTAATACACCGAGGCTCAGAGATATTAAGTTATCTTAGATAACAGAACTCGTAAGAAGCATATAATATATTACAATGTTTTCCCTCCTTTCGTTTTCTTCCAACCTTCATGACCTCACTCTACCTCCAATCCCTAATCTTCTAGTTTTTTCCGCATTTTGCCTAACACTTCCCCTATTCCTACCAACTGCAACATCATTTGGGACTTGTTCCTCCCATAATCTTCACTGCTAATCTCCCTCTTGGTTGCTTCCATGACTTAAAATGTTCATTTTGACAAGAGGGAGGTTAGCAGTCAAGATTAGAGGAGGAACAAGTCCCAAATGATGTTGCAGTGGATAAAGAAGTTGTGGCACATATATACAATGGAATATCACTCAGCCATAAAAAGAAATGAAATTGGGTCATTCGTAGAGATGTGGATGGACTTAGAAACTGTCACACAGAGTGAAGTAAGTCAGAAAGAGAAAAACAAATATCATATATTAACACATATTTGTGGAATCTAGAAAAATGGTACACATAAACTGGTTTGCAAGGCAGAAATAGAGACACAGATGTAGAGGACAAAAGTATGGACACTAAGGGGGGTAAGGTGGGTGGGATAAATTGGAAGATTGGGATTGGCATATATACACTAATATGTATAAAACAGATAACTAGTGAGAACCTGCTGTGTAGCACAGGGAACTCCACTTCGCTGTACAGTAGAAACTAACACAGCATTGTAAAACAACTATATCCCAATAAAAAATAAATGAATAAAATATTTTTAAAAAATGAACATTTTATTTCCCAAGGTGTGCTCAACTTTCTGTCAATAAGACAAACTTCTCTGATAATTAAAAAAGAGTTAAAGCACATTAATGTAACATTTTCATTTTAAAACAGCTTTATGAAGATAAATGCCTTGATCAACGGCACCGTGATCAGAGCAGATGAAGGAAGGTATCTAAAGCATTCCATCCTTTGGCTCACATCTATGTGTCTAACAGACTAACAATTCTGCTCACTTTTTCTAAAAATATTGACATTTGGCTTCTTATACCATTTGAATCATTATTCTTTCTTTTAAAACTCTTAACTTCCTGGGGAAAAAATAAAAACTTTAACCTTCTGAAACTAGCCACTTTGATTTGCTCTATCTTCTTTATTTTTTTTTTTGATTTGATTTTTTTTTTACAACTTTATTGGAGTATAATTGCTTTACAATGGTGTGTTAGTTTCTGCTTTATAACAAAGTGAATCAGTTATACATATACATATGTTCCCATATCTCTTCCCTCTTGTGTCTCCCTCCCTCACATCCTCCCTATCCCACCCATCTAGGTGGACACAAAGCACTGAGCTGATCTCCCTGTGGTATGCGGCTGCTTCCCACTAGCTATCTATTTCATGTTTGGTAGTGTATATATGTCTATGCCACTCTCTTGCTTTGTCACAGCTTACCCTTCCCCCTCCCCATATCCTCAAGTCCATTTCTAGTACGTCTGTGTCTTTATTCCTGTCTTACCCCTAGATTCTTCATGACTTATTTTTTCTTAATTCCATATATATGCGTTAGCATACGGTATTTGTCTTTCTCTTTCTTACTTACTTCACTCTGTATGATAGACACTGGGTCTATCCATCTCATTACTAATAGTTCAATTTCGTTTCTTTTTAAGGCTGAGTAATATTCCATTGTACCCATGTGCCACAACTTCTTTATCCATTCATCCAATGATGGACACTTAGGTTGTTTCCATCTCTCGGCTATTGTAAATAGAGCTGCAATGAACATTTTGGTACATGACTCTTTTTGAATTATGGTTTTCTCAGGGTATATGCCCAGTAGTGGGATTGCTGGTCATATGGTAGTTCTATTTGTAGTTTTATAAGGAACCTCTATACTGTTTTCCATAATGCTGTACCAATTCACATTCCCACTAACAGTGCAAGAGTGCTCCCTTTTCTCCACACCCTCTCCAGCATTGATTGTTTCTAGATTTTCTGATGATGGCCATTCTGACTGGTGTGAGATGATATCTCATTGTAGTTTAGATTTGCATTTCCCTAATGATTAATGATATTGAGGATTGTTTCATGTGTTTGTTGGCAGTCTGTATATCTTCTTTGGAGAAATGTCTATTTAGGTCTTCTGCCATTTTTGGATTGGGTTGTTTTTTTTTTTGTTATTGAGCTGCATGAGCTGCTTATAAATGTTGAAGATTAATCCTTTGTCAGTTGATTCATTTGCAAATATTTTCTCCCATACTGAGGGTTGTCTTTTGGTCTTATTTATGGTTTCCTTTGCTATGCAAAACCTCTGAAGTTTCATTAGGTCCCATATGTTTATTTTTGTTTTTATTTCCATTTCTCTAGGAGATGGGTCGAAAAGGATCTTGCTGTGATTTATGTCATAGAGTGTCCTGCCTATGTTTTGCTCAAACAGTTTGATAGTTTCTAGCTTTACATTTAGGTCTTTAATCCATTTTGAGCCTATTTTTTGTGTATGGTGTTAAGGAGTGATCTAATCTCATACTTTTACATGTACCTGTCCAGTTTTCCCAGCACCGCTTATTGAAGAGGCTGTCCTTTCTCCATTGTACATTACTGCCACCTTTATCAAAGATAAGGTGACCATATGTGCATGGGTTTATCTCTGGGCTGTCTATCCTGTTCCATTGATCTATCTTTCTGTTTTTGTGCCAGTACCATACTGTCTTGATTACTGTAGCTTTGTAGTATAGTCTGAAGACAGGGAGCCTGATTCCTGCAGCTCCATTTATCATTCTCAAGATTGATTTGGTTATTCGGGATCTTTTGTGTTTCCATACAAATTGTGAAATTTTTTGTTCTAGTTCTGTGAAAAATGCCAGTGGTAGTTTGATAGGGATTGCATTGAATCTGTAGATTGCTTTGGGTAGTATAGTCATTTTCACAATGTTGGTTCTTCCAATCCAAGAACATGGTATATCTCCCCATCAGTTTGTATCATCTTTAATTTCTTTTATCAGTGTCTTATAATTTTCTGCATACAGGTCTTTTGTCTCCTTACGTAAATTTATTCCTAGATATCTTATTCTTTTTGTTGCAATGGTAAATGGGAGTGTTTTCTTGATTTCACTTTCCGATTTTTCATCATTAGTGTATAGGAATGACAGAGATTTCTGTGCATTAATTTTGTATCCTGCTACTTTACCAAATTCATTGATTAGCTCTAGTAGTTTTCTGGTAACATCTTTAGGATTCTCTATGTATAGTGTCATGTCATCTGCAAGCAGTGACAGTTTTACTTCTTCTTTTCTGATTTGGGTTCATTTTATTTCCTTTTCTTCTCTGACTGCTGTGGCTAAAACTTCCAAAACTATGTTGAATAAGAGTGCTGAGAGTGGGCAACCTTGTCTTGCTTCTGATCTTACTGGAAATGATTTCAGTTTTTCACCATTGAGGACGATGTTGGCTGTCAGTTTGTCATATATGGCCTTTATTATGTTGAGGAAAGCTCCCTCTATGCCTACTTTCTGCAGGGTTTTTATCATAAATGGATGTTGAATTTTGTGGAAGCTTTCTCTGCATCTATTGAGATGATCGTATGGTTTTTCTCCTTCAATTTGTTAATACGGTGTATCACGTGGATTGATTTGCATATATTGAAGAATACTTTCATTCCTGGAATAAACCCCACTCTATCATGATATATGATCCTTTTAATGTGCTGTTGGATTCTGTTTGCTAGTATTTTGTTGAGGATTTTTGCATCTATGTCCATCAGTGATATTGCCCTGTACTTTTCTTTCTTTGTGACATCCTTGTCTGGTTTTGGTATCAAGGTGATGGTGGCCTTGGAGAATGAGTTTGGGAGTGTTCCTCCCTCTGCTATATTTTGGAAGAGTTTGAGAAGGATAGATTTTACCTCTTCTCTAAATATTTGATAGAATTCGCCTGTGAAGCCATCTGGTCCTGTGCTTTTGTTTGTTGGATGATTTTTAATCACAGTTTCAATTCCAGTGCTTGTGATTGGTCTGTTCATATTTTCTACTTCTTCCTGGTTCAGTCTTGGCAGGTTGTGCATTTCTAAGAATTTGTCCATTTCTTCCAGGTTGTCCACTTTAGTGGCATAGTGTTGCTTGTAGTAATCTCTCATGATCTTTTGTATTTCTGCAGTGTCAGTTGTTACTCCTCCTTTTTGATTTCTAATTCTATTGATTTGAGTCTTCTCCCTTTTTTTCTTGATGAGTCTGGCTAATGGTTTATCAATTTTGTTTATCTTCTTAAAGAACCATCTTTTAGTTTTATTCATCTTTGCTGTCATTTCCTTCATCTCTTTTTCATTTATTTCTGTCCTGATTTTTATGGTTTCTTTCCTTCTGCTAACTTTGTGTTTTTTTGTTCTTCTTTCTCTAATTGCTTTAGGTGCAAGGTTAGGTTGTTTATTCGAGATGCTTCCTGTTTCTTAAGGTAGGATTGTATTTCTATAAACTTCCCTTTTAGAACTGCTTTTGCTGCATCCTATAGGTTTTGGGTCGTCGTGTCTCCATTGTCATTTGTTTCTAGGTATTTTTAAATTTCCTCTTTGATATCTTCAGTGATCACTTCATTATTAAGTCGTATATTGTTTAGCCTCCATGTGTTTGTATTTTTTTCAGATCTTTTCCTGTAATTGATATCTAGTCTCAGAGTGTTGTGGTCGGAAAAGATACTTGATACAATTTCAATTTTCTTAAATTTACCAAGGCTTGATTTGTGACCCAAGATATGATCTATCCTGGAGAATGTTCCATGAGCACTTGAGAAAAATGTGCATTCTGTTGTTTTTGGATGGAATGTCCTCTAAATATCAGTTAAGTCCATCTTGTTTAAAGTATTATTTAACGCTTCTGTTTCCTTATTTATTTCCCTTTTGGATGATCTGTCCATTGGTGAAAGTGGGGTGTTAAAGTCCCCTATATGAATGTGTTACTGTCGATTTCCCCTTTTATGGCTGTTAGTATTTGCCTTATGTATTGAGGTGCTCCTATGTTGGGTGCATAAATATTTACAATTGTTTTATGTTATTCTTGGATCAATCCCTTGATCATTATGTAGTGTGCTTCTTTGTCTCTTGCAATAGTATTTATTTTAAAGTCTATTTTGTCTGATATGAGAATTGCTACTCCAGCTTTCTTTTGGTTTCCATTTCCATGGAATATCTTTTTCCATCCCATTACTTTCAGTCCGTATGTGTCTCTAGGTCTGAAGTGGGTCTCTTGTAGACAGCATATATATGGGTCTTGTTTTTGTATCCATTCAGCAAGCCTGTGTCTTTTGGTGGGAGCATTTATTTCATTTATATTTAAAGTAATTATCGATATTTATGTTTCTAGTACCATTTCCTTAATTGTTTTGGTTTCGTTATTGTAGGTCTTTTCCTTCTCTTGTGTTTCTTGCCTAGAGAAGTTCCTTTAGTATTTGTTGTAAAGCTGGTTTGGTGGTGCTGAACTCTCTCAGCTTTTGCTTGTCTGTAAAGGTTTTAATTTCTCCAACAAATCTGAATGAGATCCTTGCTGGGTAGAGTAATCTTGGTTGCAGGTTTTTCTCCTTCATCACTTTAAATATGTCCTGCCAGACCCTTCTGGCTTGCAGGGTTTCTGCTGAAAGATCAGCTGTTAACCTTATGGGGATTCCCTTGTGTGTTATTTGTTGTTTTTCCCTTGCTGCTTTTAATATATTTTCTTTGTATTTAATTTTTGACAGTTTGATTAATATGTGTCTTGGCATATTTCTCCTTGGATTTACCCTCTGTGGACTCCCTGCGCTTCCTGGACTTGATTAAATATTTCCTTTCCCATATTAGGGAAGTTTTCAACTATAATCTCTTCAAATATTTTCTCAGTCCCTTTCCTTTTCTCTTCTTCTTCTGGAACCCTTACAATTCGAATGTTGATGTGTTTAATGTTGTCCCAGAGGTCTCTGAGACTGTCCTCAGTTCTTTTCATTCTTTTTTCTTTATTTTGCTCTGCAGTAGTTATTTCCACTATTTTATCTTCCAGGTCACTTATCCGTTCTTCTGCCTCAGTTATTCTGCTATTGATCCCATCTAGAGTAGATTTACATTTATTGTGTTGTTCATTGTTGCTTGTTTCATCTTTAGTTCTTCTAGTTCTTTGTTAAATGTTTCTTGCAATTTGTCTATTCTATTTCCAAGATTTTGGATCATCTTTACTATCATTATTCTGAATTATTTTTCAGGTAGACTGCCTATTTCCTCTTCATTTGTTAGGTCTGGTGGGTTTTTTATCTTGCTTCTTCATCTGCTGTGTGTTTTTCTGTCTTCTCATTTTGCTTATCTTACTGTGTTTGGGGTCTCCTTTTTGCAGGCTACATGTTCGTAGTTACCGTTGTTTTTGATGTCTGTCTCCCGTGACTAATGTTGGTTCAGTGGGTTGTGTAGGCTTCCTGGTGGAGGCGACTAGTGCCTGTGTTCTGGTGGATGAGGCTGGATCTTGTCTTTCTGGTGGGCAAGTCCACGTCTGGTGGTGTATTTTGGGGTGTCTGTGGACTTATTATGATTTTAGGCAGCCTCTCTGCTAATGGGTGGGGTTGTGTTCCTGTCTTGCTAGTTGTTTGGCATAGGGTGTCCAGCACTGTAGCTTGCTGGTCGCTGAATGAAGCTGGGTGCTGGTTTTGCAATGGAGATATCTGGGAGATTTTCACCATTTGATATTACGTGGAGCTGGGAGGTCTCTTGTGAGCCAGTGTCCTGAAGTTGGCTCTCCCACCTCAGAGGCATAGCATTGACTCTTGGCTGCAGCATGAAGAGCCTTTCAACCACATGGCTCAGAATAAAAGGTAGAAAAAGTAGAAAGAAGGAAAGAAAGAAAGAAAGGAGGGATGGAGGGGGGCAGGGAGGGAGGGAGGGAGGAAGGAAGGAGGGAAGGAAGGAAGGAAACAAAGAAGGAAAGAAGATTAGGTAAAATAAAATAAAGTTATTAAAATAAAAAATAATTATTAAGAAAAAAAATTTTTTTTTAAGGAAAAAAAAAAAAAACAACAGACGGATAGAACCCTAGGACAAACAGTGGAAGCAAAGCTATACAGACAAAATCTCACACAGAAGCATACACATACACACTCACAAAAAGAGGAAAAGGGGAAAAAATCATAAATCTTGCTCTCAAAGTCCACCTCCTTAATTTGGGATGAGTCGTTGTCTATTCAGGTATTCCACAGATGCAGGGTACATCAGGTTGATTGTGGAGCTTTAATCCGCTGCTTCTGAGGCTGCTGGGAGAGATTTCCCCCTCTCTTCTTTGTTCTCACAGCTCCCGGGGCTCAGCTTTGGATTTGGTCCCGCCTCTGCGTGTAGGTCGCCGGAGGGCGTCTGTTCTTCGCTCAGACAGGGCGGGGTTAAAGGAGCAGCTGCTTCGGGGGCTCTGCCTCATTCAGGCCGGAGGGAGGGAGGGGTCTGGAGTGCGGGGCGAGCCTGCGGCGGCAGAGGCCCACGTGAAGTTGCACCAGCCTGAGGCGCGCCATGCGTTCTCCCGGGGAAGTTGTCCCTGGATCCCGGGAACCTGGCAGTGGCGGGCTGCACAGGCTCCCCGGAAGAGGGGTGTGGATAGTGACCTGTACTCGCATACAGGCTTCTTGGTGGCAGCAGCAGCAGCCCTAGCGTCTCATGCAAGTCTCTGGAGTCCGCGTTTTTAGCTGCGGCTCGCGCCCGTCTCTGGAGCTCCTTTAAACAGCGCTCTTAATCCCCTCTCCTCGCGCACCAGGAAACAAAGAGGGAAGAAAAAGTCTCTTGCCTCTTCGGCAGGTCCAGACTTTTCCCCGGACTCCCTCCTGGCTAGCCGTGGTGCACTAACCCCCTGAAGGCTGTGTTCACGCCGCCAACCCCAGTCCTCTCCCTGTGCTCCGACCAAAGCCCGAGCCTCAGTTCCCAGCCCCGCCCGCCCCGACGGGTGAGCAGACAAGCCTCTCGGGCTGGTGAGTGCCGGTCGGCACCGATCCTCTGTGCGGGAATCTCTCCGTTTTGCCCTCCGCACCCCTGTGGCTGCGCTCTCCTCCGTGGTTCCAAAGCTTTCTCCCTCCGCCTCCCACAGTCTCTGCCCACGAAGGGGCTTCCTGGTGTGTGGAAACCTTTCCTCCTTCTCGGCTCCTTCCCACTGGTGCAGGTCCCGTCCCTATCATTTTGTCTCTGTTTATTCTTTTTTATTTTGCCCTACCCAGGTACGTGGGGCTTTCTTGCCTTTTGGGAGGTCTGAGGTTCTTCTGCCAGCGTTCAGTAGGTGTTCTGTAGGAGTTGTTCCACGTGTAGATGTATTTCTGGTGTATCTGTGGGGAGGAAGGTAATCTCTGCGTCTTACTCTTCCGCCATCTTCCCCTCGTTCTCTATCTTCTTTCTTATAACCTGTGACCTACACCATGCTAAACAAAACAAAACGAAACAAAACAAAAATCTGTTTTCTGTTCCCTTGTATCAGTAGAGGATTATTGATCTTCAAATAAGTCGAAAATCCCTCTTACAAATAGGATGCTATTTATCATTTAGCAAAAGAGAAGGAAACAAGAATTGTTGTCAATTCAACCAAGCAATGTCGGCCCTATGCCTCTATGTGGCAGACACAATTCTAAGTACTTTTATATTCATTAACTCACTTAATCTTCACGAAACCCTAGAAGGTAAATATTATTATCACTATCACTTTGTATATGAGAAAACTGTGGCACAGAGAGATGAATAAATGTCTTGTGTATTATGTTTTTTTTTAGGGCTTCCATAACAAAGTACCACAACTGAGTGGCTTAACAGAAATTTAGTGTCTCACAGTTCTGAAGGCTAAAAGTTTGAGATCAAGGTGTCAGCAGGACTGGCCCTTTCTGAGGGCTACAAGGGAGGATCTGTTCCACCCCTCTCTCCTAGCTTCTAACCATTTGCTGGCAATTTTTGGCATTCCTTGGCTTGTAGATGCATTACCCCAATCTCTGCATTCACTGTCCTTTGAGGTTTCTTTTTTCCCCCACCTATAAGTATTGTACTTACCTTGACTTTGTGAGCTATGGACGCTATGTGGTTGGTATAATCAGAAACAGTCTAATAAATAATGTAGAAAAGGTACATGAATGTAATTAACCTGTATGGAAAGTAGCAAAAGAAAACGAACAGATTATAAACTGTGTTTGCCTCAGTCCCTTAGAAGTACTTTGAGCATAGCTAAAGGAATATTTTAAATAACATTTTCAGTCTCATTTTGACAACATACAATTCAACATATGATTCATGTTTACTATTTCATGTTTTAATTATACAGTAAGGAAAAAACTCATGTCCTTTTGAACCACAGCATTATCTCTGCCTTCTCACATATCATATTTGCAATAAACTACATCTTTCTCTTTCAATGAAGAACATAAAGGGATAGATAGAAAAGTCTCACTTAGAAAGAAATATTTAAATGTGATGGCCATTTGGTGAGATTACTGAAATGAAAATAATAGGCTTCCATTTCCAAAGTAATAAAATCAATTTTCTTAGAAAACACACTCGTCCCATTGTAGATGTTAGAAATAATAAATGGTTGTCAAATCCCTAGAAATAAAGAGTGATAATTCACTTTTAACAAATAGACTTGCCACACTTTCTTTACATTTGATGGTCTTGACTGCATCAAGGATCTATAAAGTAATAATTATCTATAAAACAATGGACAAACTAGTAAGTTAAGTAAAAGCATGAAAACCTTTAGCAAAAGGAGGAGTATTTCAGAACAAAGTTGACTATTAGATTTTCTTCCAATATTATTAAATTGGTCTGATGACTAAAGTCACTTTAAATACTACTACAATTAGAATTAACCTAGAAACCTAACTTATGAGATTTGAAGAAAAATCACCATAACTTTTTTTTTTACTGAGGTATATCTCAGAAAAAGAACTTTTGGATTGCACGGCACGTGGCAAGATAAGGGGACTGGGGGTTAGATGGAATATGTAGAATGTTCGTAATTTTATATTTTAATACTCCTCTTATGTTATTCAAATAATTGAGGTAAACTATTTTCAGGAGGGTGCATGGGAAAACTGAGACAAGAGACAAATGTGAGAGGCAGACATTGTGATGGTTGCAGAATCTCTTTTTTCTGAGGATAAATGCATTTCTTATAGAAGATGCCTGGCAGGTCTGTACCCATCAGATTTGTCTGAATCCCAGTTTAGATTTAAATCGAGAGGGATCTCTGTACCACATGTATCCTCCACGGCACCTTGCTTGGAATAGAAGACACATAGAGAGATTAAGAGACAAACGTCTCAGGCTGAAAAACAATTCTAGGGCTTCCCTGGTGGCGCAGTGGTTGAGAGTCCGCCTGCCGATGCAGGGGATACGGGTTCGTGCCCCGGTCCAGGAAGATCCCACCTGCCCCGCGGAGCGGCTGGGCCCGTGAGCCATGGCCGCTGAGCCTGCGCGTCTGGAGCCTGTGCTCCACAACGGGAAAGGCCACAACAGTGAGAGGCCCACGTACCGAAAAAAAAGAGGGAGAGAAAAGAAAAAGAAAAAACAAAAAAAAACATTGCCAGCCCCAATCCAGATGCAGTGATCTATTGAAAGAAGCTCATTGGAGGTGAGGTCCGGAGCTTTCTTTTTTTTCTAAATATTTTTGGATTATTCTGATGCTCAGCATGATTTGGGAACAATTAACAATGCCGGTTCTCTACTGTGAATGACCTTAATGTTTGTTTTCCCCACTCCTTGGTTGTCATACATTGCTAGATAACATCACAATGCCACACTGGTTGTTTGCTTTAAATTTCAAATGACTTAATATCATTTGAGCCCTCCAAGTGCTCAGAACATTTTTAGTATAGCTTATTGACTTTTCATTGAGTTTCCCCAGTCGTTATTATTATCTCTTGTCTAAACTTTGTCTTATTCTCACTCCAATTTGCTCACAGGAGGAAGCATTGTCGCCATGTTACTAAGAAGATATAGGCCAGCAGCTTTCAACTGTGGCTTCACAATAGACTCACCTAGGGAGTGTTTAAAAATCCTGGGGTCTGGGCTCCACCTCTAGAGACTATGATTTAATTGGACTGGCATGAAATCTACACAACAATATTATTATTTTTTTAAGAACTCCCCAAGTGATTCTAATCTGCAGCCAATGGTAAAAACCACTGATCTGGTCATTTGACACCAATTATCTCAACTTCCAACAGCACCACCCCATCCTCTACACACACGCAAACACGCACACATATGCTAACATTTTTTTGTAACCTAATTTAAACTTTCTTCTTTCACAGAAGAAATATGCCTGTTCATTTTCAAGACTAACCTTGACTCCACTGCATCCTACCTCCTCTAAGAAATTGATACCTTTTTCCACACTCTTTCATATCTTCAATCACACTGTTATGCATGTTTAAACAATTTCCCCACTGCTTTCAAATATATATGTCTCTTCTATTTTACAAAATTTCTGCTACCATCAACAAGTCAACAACAGCAACATTACATTTTTGTCATCCATTATTCAGAATTAATAAGTTCTCTAATAAAACAATTTGTGCCCATTTTCTCCACTCTCTCTCTTTGTGTCTTCTCTAACCTAAACTTCAGACTCTTCCTACCTCACTCCAACCTAAATACAACCCACAGATTAACTTTCCCAGTATACATCTGATCATGTCACCCCTTTGTTTAAAAATTTCCAATGGATTCCTACTACTTTCGTTCAGCAAATATTTTTTAGGCAGAGTGCAGGGCACTGGAGATACAAAGGGAATAGGATACAGACTATATCCTCAAAGAATTCATATTGGTAAGGAAACTAGTGCTTTGATGACCAAATTAATTCTACTTGCAAACTAAAGTTTTTAGTCTTCGTTTGGGCATTTGAGACCATTGATATTAGCTCTGTCTCTCTAACTTGATCTCTTAATAAAGCATTTGCTATAAGAATCAGTAGAAGGATCAGAATTGGCATTTGAATCCAGAACTGATTCCAAAGTCTTGTCTCTCAGTACAAAGGAAAGAAAGGGATCAGCAACAGTTCTGGGTTTTCTTTCCAGGTTGACTTGGAGGACAGTGATACTGCAAATTAAAATATGGAATGAATGCATGATGAAATGATCAAAGCAAGTACAAAAAGAAAATTTGTAGAAAAACATGAAAAGTCAGAAAAGATAAGCTGAAGGAGGCCAAGATGGAGATAGTACCATTGCATGTAAGAAGGGAAGGAGGTGAGAACAGAAAGTGAGGATGATGAAGAAGGGAAGGAGGAAAGAGAAAGTAGAAAGGAGCACCATATTAAAAGCAAGAGAGAAATCATTGTTCAGCAAACATCCACAACAATAAATTTATGAATTCCATTTGAAGGAATGTCTCAAGAAAAACTTTAAGAATGTCTGCACCAAAAGGAGAATACCTGCAGGGTGTCTAGCATAATAACACTGAGGTGGGATATTTGGCCAGGCCAGGCTTGGAGAAGCAATATCCATTTCAGACTATGACTAAGAATAACCAGGTCATGGGAATTTTCCCTAAAACAACCAGATAATATTTTATTGTGATTCTGTTACTTTCTAGCTTTGTAATTATGAATGATTACCAAACCAAAAATGTAGATTAACACTTATTTTGGTATAATTCTTATAATTCTACTTTCACATTCTAAGATTTTTTTATTTAAAACATTTTTGATAATAGGTATCACCAAAGATAAGAAGATAAACACAGTAGAGCAGAAATCACTTCATACTTAAATAGTAGTACTTATTTTATAGTGATATTATGAGATTACATGAGTTAATGCATGAAAAGCAATCATAAGTACTCAAAAAAAGGTATGTATTATTATTCTGAAATAGTTCTCTATGTCCAAAAGTTGGACACTAGCTCAAGGCCTTATTACAGCTAGTAGGTGTCGTATTCTTATTGTTACTTAAGACTCCATTCTTTAGCAAAATTTACCAAACCCCAAATTGTGTAACCTCAGCCAATACTATGGGCACTCTAGAGTTGGGATGATCCTTCATGGTTGTCATGAATGGAGATGGGAGAACAGGACTGTATACCCTGCGTTGACCAGTCTTTGGATGCAGATTGTCCCCCGGGAGGGCTGTGATCTTGAGTGAGGCAGCTCTATTCCACTGATGGCAAGACCCAGTTTGGAGTCAGCTGAGACACGTCAGCCACTTACAATCTCAAAAGCTGGGAGGATGAGTGGCTCGGTCCTGAACTACTCTGCATGGCTCACCATAGGATCCACTACAAACACACAGTGCCTGTTTTCAGGGTTCCTTAGAAATGGTAAGGTAAAGAAACTATGCTTTACCATTAGCCCTCCCCCAGCCACTCCAGATCTATAGTATAGACACCATGGCCCAGGTAACATCTATTGTAGGCCAGTCAACACAATCTTAGATTGTGATCACTTTAATTTACCTGAGGACATTCACATCACTGTAGGAACCAACCTCTTCCACAGCCATAAGGTGGGACTAGTCTTATCAAGTTGCAGTATCCCTGTTTATTCCCATCAAAATCGACTTCCACAATTCACAGATATTTTCTATATCATTCCTGAAATCCTAATATCAACATAATCCAATAAGAAAGTTTTACATAGCATTTTCTTTATATTCTTGCTCCATTAGCCCCCAACATGTACAGACAAGGTTGAGGGTGAATATCCTAGGAGCGTAGGTGCAGGCCACACATATAAAATCTAAGTCATCTCAGAACACTCACTCCTGGCTGCATCCAGCCCTTCTCCAGTAGACTGTCAGCTGTTATCTGCTATCTTGGTCTTATCCAGGAATAACATGATATAATCATTCCTTATCATATGAGCCACCAAATTCAAGAACATTTAAATACCACAAATCTAATATATCCTAATTTTATACAATAGCAAGAGTCTTATAACCCAGGTATATAATCTCATGTGCATTTTCACATACTTCACAGCCTATCTTGAAGCAAAAGACATCACTCCACAAAATCAAGGCAGTTATAGAAGAAAGAACAAGAGACTGAATTCCTAGAACATGTGGAAATGTAGGGATGCACCAAGAATCTTCCAAAAATGCGGAGGTTCAGGACCTAGGTTAGTGGAAGCCTAGGTATAGTTCCTTAAAAATTAGAAAGTACATTTATACACCTGAGGAATGTTTCTGATTACTCAGAAACAAGCCATGCAGTTTCTTTCCTAATGCTAAATAATTGAAGATTGATGAGAAGTTTCATTCTAGTTTTTTTCTGTGTGTGCCCATTTTGGATGGAATTATAGGTAATACACATAAAATCTTTTTTCTCATCATTTACATTTTTAGAAAAAGAAGTCATATGTTGCTAAGACCATGAAACAAAAGAGAGAAAAACAACTTCATAGACCAGAAGTTACTTTCAATACCTATTTAATGACTCTGTATTTCAATTTTGTTCTGTCTTCTCAAATACATTTTATGGGACTGTGCTGTATGTGTGAATGATGCTATAACTTCAGACATGGACATACCTATCTTGTTATGTTTTATCTTACATAATTGAACCATCCACAATAGCATTGTTTCAGAAATAAAGACAAATGATTTAACTTTTTAATTAAGCTTTAAAACCCCTAATTAAATGCCTAAATTGCAAAGAACAATTTCAGTCTTTAGATTGCTGTGTGTGGATTTTCCTACTGCATGGTAACTGCCAGAGAAAGTAACAAAGAGCTATAAATCAAATTTTGTAATCGGGACCATTAATGCATCTTTCATTATCTAGCAGGGCAAGAACAGAGAACACACAATGCTTCAGGTAAAACATAAATGCACTCATATTGGCTACAAGTGCCTTCTTTTAAGCTTGAAATTTTGGAAGTCTATTAGGCAACCTGTACCTGTGTAACTAGTGGCCTGGAAAACTTATCAGGACATGATTACATGGCTGGTTGGGTCTACCTGGGTTCAAGTGTATTTTTCAATATCTGAAGGGTTTTTTTTTAAGCATGGAATTTTGAGAACAATGAAACAAGTTGAGAAGACTCGTGAGTATTCACATTTATTGAACATCTATTATAAATCTTACAGTGTATTTTCCTTTACATACATTCTCACATTTAACTGCATTTCGGTCCTATGAGATAAGAGCATTTTTGCCTATCTGAGGAAACTGAAGCTTAGAGAGTTTGTGTAACATATGGGTGGTGACTCAACCAGAAAAGTGGCAGAACAGGGTTTCTGAGTCAGATTCTCAAACATTATTAGCTGTTAGAAAAAATGCAAATGAAAACCAAAGTGAGACACCTCTACACACCTATTAGAATGAAAAAAATGTAAAATAAAAAACTTACCAAATGATGGCAAGGACACAAAACAGCTATAATTCTCATACACTGCTGGAGCCAGGGACAGAGTGCAAAATGATATAGTCACTTTGGAAAATAGTTGGGCAGTTTTTTTATAAAGTTAAGTCTTCACTTACCACATGATCCTACAATCCTATCCCTTAGTATACACCTAAGTAAATAAAAACTTATGTTCACACAAAATGCCATACACAAATGTTTATAGCAACTTTACTCATAATCACCCAAAACTGGTATGTGTGTGTATGTGTGTATGTGGTGTGTAAGTGTGGCCTGTGTGTGTTTTAAGGGTGAGAATCACTATATCTCTTCTGAAAATAGGAAATACCAATTTGTCGATTTCAATTGTACTCACTTTTAATGCCTGGATAATTTTAGTGAATTTTATGACTGAAGTTTGAAAAATAGAAAATAGTTCTAAAGTGACAATTTAATACTTTTCAAAAAACACAGAGACATAAACTAATGGCTAAAATAAACTGAAAGGGGAATATAAACCAAAATTGGGTATTTTCCAATGGTCCAAAGGAAACATTTAAAATTCATAGCTGAGGAATATAGGGTGCTTTCCCTGAAGAGTGTACTCAAATGTCAATGTGTATAAGATTCACTAAAAGAGCCTGTTTTGCGTGTTGTGGTGTGCTGCCCAGACCCCACCTTCTGGACTGATGCACTCTCTTTTCCAGCTGCTAGGGTTATTGGCTACTGATGACTCACAGCCGAGTCCCTCTCCAGGCATTTTGCTAAGCCAAAGGGAGTTGTCTGACCCAAGGTTACATCCTTCAATGCTAGCAAATGGCAGTAAACTAATATAAACTCAAAAACTTTAGTCTCAATTGCAGCTGCTTTGCCAACAGTGGTATTTTTGCTTCAAAAGATCAGCATAGCCCCTGTGACATTGTATGTTGCCCTTAGTTTGGCCAATGCCATTTTTTCTATTCTCAAGAAGAAGGATCAGAAGCACTTCATATTCTTATGAGATGAACAACAAAATACTTTTATGGTAGTGCCTAAGCTATATTAACTCTCCCACCTCTGTCATAGTACAGTTCAAAGGGATCTGGATCATTTGAACATTCCACAGAATATTTAAATAGTGCATTCTGTTGATGATATCATGATAATCAGACCAGATGAATAAGAAGCAGCAAATATGATAGAGGCCTTGGTAAGAATCATAAAGTAAGGTACAGAAAATAAACTCTGTGAAGATCTACGGGCCCACATCTGTGAAATTTTCAGAGATCCAGTAGTCTGGGGAATGCTGAGACATTGCCTCAAGAATAAAGGAAAAATCATTATACCTCAGAACTCCCATCACCAGGCGGGAAACACAACCATCTGGCAGGTCTCTGCATGTTCCAGAAACAACATATTTCACACTTGGGAATACTGTCTGACCTATTTTCCAAGTGACAGCTCTGTGTCAGGTTCAGGATGTGGTGCACAATTCATGGTAGATCCTATGGCACTAAAAGTATCTATAGTGGGAGAAGATGCTTTGTAAAGCTTATGGCAATCTCCGATAGAAGAATAATAGTATACATCCTCTAGAGATCTGGTGCAAGGCCATACCATTTTCAGCAAGGAACTATACAGCTTTCAAAAACTCTGGCATGTTGCTAAACTTTAGTGGAAATGTAGTATTTGACCTTGAAAGTTCAAGAGAACATGTAGCTAGAGCTACCTACCCATCATTAGTTGTAAATAGTCAGATATACCAAGTCATAGGTGGAAGCAACAGTAATATAAGAGGGAACAATACATTTAGGGACCATACTGATCATAAGTAAGGACACAGGGAGAAAGTAAATGGCATAGGCAGGTGGTCCAGACTTCCGTGTCATTTACCAGTTTTTTATTTGTACCTCTCCATCAGCTCACACCCATGGCTGCAGAGGGAAGGTGGAAGAGGTGCCTTTATGACCAGCTGATGGAGAAGGAAAGGCTGAGTTTGTTTTACAAATGGGTCTGTCAGTATGTGTGTACAAGATGAAGATGGATGCTTCATTACAGCCCCACTCAGGGGTGGTCTGAAAGATAGAAGTAAGGGGAATCCTCTCAATGGGTAGAGCTTTGAGGATCTGAGGATGTACCTAGTCAACCACTTTGTTGGAATAAAAATGACCAAGTTAAGGATTTACGTGAACTTGCCATAGAAATGAGTGGCATAGAAATGAGTCTCCATATCTGCAGGTATACTTGACCCTGATCCTCAGGAAAAAGTAGGACTGCTCATACACAGTGCTGGCAGGGAAGAATTATTTGATACCCAGATGATCCATCAGTGCATCTTGTGGCACTTTCCTTCTTAATTTTGATGGTAAATGGACAAGTGCAGCAATCACAGCCTGAGAACAGCACAGTGATCAGAAGCTCAGGCCTCTCTGAGATAAGAGTCTAACTCACTCCACCAAGTTACCCTCCTAGACCAACAGAGATGTTAGTCAAGGTGAGAGGAATCTAGAATGCATGTTGAGAATGGAGGCAATCAGTGCTCATTGCAGTCTCAAGATTAGTTTCAGTAGCTGAAGCTATAATTCACCTTACTGACTTTCTTCTTATGTTTCCCCAGAAAACAGACCAACTGGAATCCTGGGGCAAGTTTTACCAAATGGCATGAACTTACTAAATGCTACAAATATACCCAAGCGGTGGAAAGAATGGACGATAGTGGCTTCTGTAGACGGAAGCACTCATTCCTCCAGAAACCCAGAGTGCTGGCTACTGATGTGGATGATTACAATTGTGCTTAGCTAAGGGAAACTGCCTCACCCAAAGTTACACTCCCTCCATGCCTATAATAAATAATTGTTCAATGCAAAAACACAAAGGCCTGGTCCATTTGCCTCAGTTCATGGCAAATCTGAAGGCCCTAGCTCCAAAATCCCCTGTAGGATTGGCTGAGGTTTCTGTTACAATAGCCAATTATGCTTCCCTCACTCCCTTACAAGTGCTGTACCTGAGAGCAATCTCCCAGTAAACGTTCTAATACAAAACTCTGCTTCAGAGTCTGTTTGCTGAGGAATCTGACCTAAGACTCTCCTACAACTGCAAATTTCTGGCCAAACCTCCAAAGGTGAGACCAAGAAATCTATAATTTTAATAAACACCAAAGGAGATTCTGATACAGTAGAGTCAAGGACCATACTTTGAGAAACAGTGCATTCAATAAGCCCAAGACATGGATGAGCTATAACCTAGTATTGCAAAAGGAAAGTATCTGGAATTCTGTCACCAGAATCCATGGAGCTGCCTCCATACCTTTGCATTCAACCTCCAGGAGAAAAGTGCAGTGAAGTCCTAGCTGTGGTGCTGAGATTCAGCCCATCACTTTCCCAGAAGAATGTGGCCTGCTTAAGCATCAGACTAATCCCATATTTCCTCTGCCTTCTATAACCATGTTTCTTCTGGTCCAATTACGGAGCCACCTTCTCAAATGGAAGAATTCCAGCATCAAAATTTGCACATTATTACTTATTGTTGGTCTCCTCTATATCCATTCATAAGCTAGTGTCTTCAGAGCTTCAGATAAGCCAACTAAACCCAAGGTATAGAAACAAAGTGATGATTATATACTCCCGCATTTCATCTTTCTAATTCCCTTTTACCAAAACACCTCAGTTTTTCCAGTTTCATCCTGAGCAGTTATTATTTCCATTTACCTTTCCCATTATTACAACTAAGGTGCTGAAAAATCAGGGTCTCCTGATCTTAATTTGAGTCTATTAATGTCACTATCTTTTCTTAGGATTCATTATCAGAGTAACTGGTTCTTCCATCTCTCCTCCTTAAGACTCTCATCCTATATCTTTCGTCAAATTGAAATAATCTCCATTCATTCTCAAGAAATCTTAGTAATTCAAGTTACTCATACATTCCTGAGCAAAGAGGTGGAGAAAAATGAGGTTCATCATTAATTTCCAGATCCATGTTTTTTTCAGGGCTGTATCTTCCTAACATTTTATCCAGCATGACAGATTTGGCTATTTAAAAATAGAAAGTAACTATGGGTGCATTATTAGTGATTTCTCAAATACTCTTTCCAATCCAAGATGAGGAGAAAGAAAAAGGTTATTACAAGAGTTCAGACCACAGAACACTTGTCCAGGTCATTTTTCAAAGAGAAGTTCACCCTGGACATCCATTTCTTATAATTTTATTTATTCATTCTTCACCATTCCAATCTCTTAATTAGGCAATAACCGGGGTGATACATCTCCAGTTGATCTATTCTGCTTTTGCTTTTCTCTGGCTGTAGTCTTTGTAGGAACAGACTAATGGTTAAAAATGCAGAATTTACAAACAGACAAATCAAATTCAAATCCCAATTGTGCCATCTTGGACAAGTTAATTACCTTCCTTTTCCTACTTAAAATGGAAATACTAATATTAATACTAATGGTAAAACGGAAATACTAATATCCATTTCATGAGGTCATGATGAGAACTCAATGAAATAATGAATATAATGTATACAGTATTGGTGATTATTATATGGTGTTTTAATATAGCAGCTATTATTATTGATACCCTTACAGCATTGTCATCAAAAGAACTTTTTGTCAAAATTTCAATAAGGAATAAGTGAGAATCACCTGTAAAGAAGTTACAGGGACAGGATCCCTATAATCATTTTTTAAGTTCCATCAAGAAGCACTTGCTGGGCTTCCCTGGTGGCGCAGTGGTTGAGAGTCCGCCTGCCGATGCAGGGCACACGAGTTCGTGCCCCGGTCCGGGAAGATCCCACATGCCGCGGAGCGGCTGCGCTCGTGAGCCATGGCCGCTGAGCCTGCGCGTCCGGAGCCTGTGCTCCGCAACGGGAGAGGCCACAACAGGGAGAGGCCCGCGTACCGCAAAAAAAAAAAAAAAAAAAAAAAAAAAAAAAAAAAAAAAAGCAGCACTTGCTATTGTCTGTAGGGAAGTGTCCATCTTGACAAAAAAGGTCCCAGATCCAGTTCCTGTTGATTTTTAACAGGTCTATCCTGGCAGTGCTGCTCTGCCTTTATTTTACTCTCATATAAAAAGTTTTATATGTGCTGTCATCAAAAATATGCCCTCATCTTTTCATATATTTTAGTTTTTAGTTTCATTGGAAAGTACAAAATATCTTAATTATTCATTTAAGTATGTATTTAAGATAAGATGTATTGCATGAGAAAACATTTGAATTAGTGTCCACACACTAGAACGCTTTTTAGTAAGTTTTTATCAGTTTTGCCAGTTAGTTTTGGAAATTAACACAAATTCAACCACGAAAATCTAAGGAATGATTTATCTATACATGAAGAACACATTTGATTCAGTACCACCCCGAAGAGAATCTGCAAGGCCAGCAACTCTATTTGACCATAAACCACTTCAGTGAATAACACACTCTAATGAAGGATGAAGATGAATCGTCCTGGGTAGTGCTAATGCTTCAGTGCAGCGAGAGAGAATAAGTACCCCTACAAATGACTATGACTTTACTTTTTTTCCCACTTTAAGGCACTAGAATAAATAAATATTTAATGAAAGAAAAAATGGGACTCTATAAAACCAAACTGGGAGGCTTAGCAGAGCTTTATCGAGAAAAAGTATAGGGTCCTAAAATCAAATCCAAGCCAAAGCAATTCACACACTGGAGAAAAGGGCCCCTGACTTTTCAACATCTTAGCAGCTTTTATTATCATGAGGACAAAATTTATGTAGTTGTTCATTCATCACATCATGGACACTTGAGGTGGAAGAATCATCTGGTCTGGTATTTCTAAACTTCAGTTATTATACAGCTACTTCTGTCACATCTGTATATAATCTATATTCAGATTTACTTATGATTCTTTAAATTAAGTCTAATTTTTGTTTTAAAACATTTATGCTCAAGAGAAAACTTACACTGTTGTTTTGAATATGTTATAGTATATAACAGTATTATGTTAAAGTACTAGTTATTTTATCCTGATACACATTAAAACAGACACATATTTAAAATTTATTTACTCACAGTCCACCTAAAATCATCTTGTATATCACAAGTGGTACTTGTAATAGACATTGGGAACAGTGGTCTGGTTCAACTTTCTATATATGAATACTATCTTGGAAACAAATTTTATTTACTTCTCAGGTTTCCTTAGAGGCAGCTGTTCCCTGGACCCTCAGCTGCTCTGTCCACCTCAGCCAACAACACTTTGCCCACAGTGTTCCTCCCCCTGAGACCAATAAGCTACCTGCCCTAGGTCCAGCTCCTTCTCACCTTTGGCCACCTCAAAGCACCTTTGGCCACCTCAAAGCAACCACCTCAAAACACCTTTGACCACCTCAAAGCAACCACCTCAAAACAAATCCCACACATGGAGTTTCTGGCTCTTCCTGTCACTTCCAGATTAGACAAAACACTACACATACAAGGCATGGGATGTGACAGAGAGCAGCTTTTGAAGGTGTCAGATGATAAAACTCAGAAGTGCAGAGGAGTTAATCCAAAAAGCAAATGTTGAGTATAATTCCCCTATTTTTTGCTTCCATAAATGAATCTAGGCAAAATTTCTCTTTAAAGCTCATCCTGAAAATGTCCTTATACAAAAAAGAGTCACTTACTAAGCGCCCTTCTATGTCTTTTCGTAATCTGTTGTGAAATAGTACCTGATTTCTCATTGCTTCACAGCCTGCCTTCCTCACTTGCCTTTTTACTCACTCTCTGCCCTAGGTTTGGCATCTCTCAAATAAATCATTAGCACTTTAAATCTTGCCTCAGGATCTTTTTCTAGAAAATTCAGATTAGAAAAAATGCCCTTTATAACCCTCCCAGACAAGTCTTTCAGCCTCTGCTTGATTACCTCAAATGACATACAACTTATTGACACAAAAATAATCCTTCCCAGTTTCACATAGCTCTCATTAGTAGAATATTCTTACAGTGAGCTAATATATTACAATCTCACTGAGACCTTATTCTGTGTCCAGTGCAGGTGGGTGCTCTCAGGGAGAATGAGAAGGGTTTGCTCTAGTATTGGCCCTCATGAGCATGCTAGGAAGACACAACAGGTTCATATAAAATCACTAAAAAATAATAGTTGAACAGCATCAGTCTGTGACAGCTTGTCCTACTGTGCTTTAGAAAATGAGAAAATTAAAGACAGTGTATAGATTTTTTTATTAAATTAATTTTATTCATTTGTAGAACTATTCTTCATTCTGAGATTATGCCCTTTTTACCTTTTTGGTATTTAAAATACCCTTTCTTTTATTAAGTGATAATAGATAAAAGTATTTTAAAATGTTCCTTCTTGACTATATAAAAAATAGCAAACTTACAATGATCACCACACTTGTTTTTATTTTATTTTTTCCCATTCTTCACATGGCATTTTATTTTATTTTATTTACATCTTTATTGGAGTATAATTGCTTTACAATGTTGTGTTAGTTTCTGCTGTACAACAAAGTGAATCAGTTATACATATACATATATCCCCATATCCCCTCCCTCTGGAACCTCTCTCCCACCCTCCCTATCCCACCCCTCTAGGTCATCATAAAGCATGGAGATGATCTCCCTGTGCTATGCAACAGGTTCTCACTAGCCATCTATTTTACATTTGGTAGTGTATATATGTCATTGCTACTCTTTCATTTCATCCCAGCTTCCCCTACCCCTTCTCCATGTCCTCAAGTCTGTTCTGTACGTCTGTGTCTTTATTCCTGCCCTACCACTAGGTTCAACAGTACCATTTTTTTAGATGCCATATATATGCGTTAGCATACGGTATTTGTTTTTCTCTTTCTGACTTACTTCAATCTCTATGACAGACTCTAGGTCCATCCACCTCACTACAAATAACTCAATTTCGTTTCTTTTTATGGCTGAGTAATATTCCATTGTATATATGTGCCACATCTTCTTTATCCATTCATCTGTTGATGGACATTTAGGTTGCTTCCTTGTCCTGGCTATTGTAAATAGTGCTTCAGTGAACATTGTGGTACATATCTCTTTTTGAATTATGGTTTTCTCAGGGTATATGCCCAGTAGTGGGATTGCTGGGTCATATGGTAGTTCTATTTGTAGTTTTTTAAGGAATCTCCATACTGTTCTCCATAGTGGCTATATCAATTTACATTCCCACCAACAGTGCAGGAGGGTTTCCTTTTCTCCACACCCTCTCCAGCATCTATTGTTTCTAGATTTTTTGGTGATGGCCATTCTGACTGGTGTAAGGTGATACCTCATTGTGGTTTTGATGTGCATTTCTCTAATGATTAGTGATGTTGAGCATCTTTTCATGTGTTTGTTGGCAATTTGTATGTCTTCTTTGGAGAAATGTCTATTTAGGTCTTCCACTCATTTTTGTATTGGGTTTTTTATTTTTTTGATATTGAGCTGCATGAGCTTCTTGTATATTTTGGACATTAATCCTTTGTCAGTTGCTTCATTTGCAAGTATTTTCTCCGATTCTGAGGGTTGTCTTTTCATCTTATTTATGGTTTCCTTTGCTGTGCAAAAGCTTTTATGTTTCATTAGGTCCCATTTGTTTATTTATGTTTTTATTTCCATTACTCTAGGATGTGGGTCAAAAAGGATCTTGCTGTGATTTATGTCATAGAGTATTCTGCCTATGTTTTCCTCTAAGAGTTTTATAGTATCTGGCCTTACATTTAGGTTTTTAATCCATTTTGAGTTTACTTTTGTATATGGTGTTAGGAAGTCCACATTTGTTTTTAAATTTAAAGATCTTATTCATTGAACAAACAACTAAATCAAATTAAATACAAAATAGGGATGAAAGTTGAGATATCAGATAAAGTCTACAAGTTATCTTACCTTAATGTGAATATCCATGACTAGAGATTAGGCTATGGGTTCTAGTCTGTGCTCTAGAAATTCTTAGTAGATAATTTCCCATCTAGATCCTTAACCATGGTGAGAAATGTTTAATCATAAGTTATAGTTTTCCAAGTAAACTCTATCCCATCTTTGTTACTTCTACTGGTATCTCGGTTTTCTTTTCCAGTTTGTTTGACACTTTCTACCATGTGAGACAACTGTTATATCAGATTGTCAATAGTAAATCCCCTATCAACCTGGTAATTATTTTCATTACTCACAAAAACTGCTATTGAATTCCTCCAAGAAATGATTGATATGCTGCATCTTGTTTTGACATATCACACTAATGATGGAGGGAAAGAGTGAAGGAAAAAGTTTTAATCATGCATTCTAGAAGTTGGAAATGTGGCTTCAGGGTAATGGGAAGCGGTTACTGGCTATATCTCCTTCAATTTAGACTCAAGGCACACAAGCAGGCCAGCACTTCCTTCAAAATAGATTCTCTCCTAATGCCAGACACCAAGATAGTTTCTGAGGTTGATGAACTTAGTGACCTTAGTGCAACAACTATCGGAAGCCCAACCCCAGACAGTGAAGCTTAAAGAGTTAGTCCAACAGCACCCATCAGATGATAATAGAAGTAATAATAAATAGTAATAATGTTTATTGAGTAGTACTTAACTACACACTAGGCCCTGTGGCCCTTTATGTGTATTATATCACTTAATCCCACTGCACATTATCTAACTCCCTCACAAGTTCCAAGTGAGGAGTTCTCAGGGGGAGGGTCTGTTCAGCACCAGCACGTGTCCTAGGTTCCTACCACAGCACCTGGCCCACGGAAGGTGCTCAATAAATATTCATTCTCAGAATGAATGAATGAATGACCATCTCCTTCTTCTTTGAACTTGGTACTTGGGGTCTCCAGAAGGAACTCCAGGATTCTGGAGAGAAATCTGTATAACCATTGAAGATGCTGAAAACACAAATAGGTTTTAAACTATATATTTTTTTGAAGTCTGTAAAGCTGTAAGAGTTTTTCATCAACTGTAAGATCTGAATCAATAGTGAATTTACACTTCAAACTAACGGAAAAATGTTTTAGTGTTGTTTATCATATGCTCCTATGTGGGTAAAAGGAGAGTTCTTAAACAAAGATAATCAAGTATGTAATGAGAAACCAGGGTCATGTAACAACAGTGGACAGAAGAACTGCATTTCAGTATGAAAAGCTTTCCGGAAGTTGATTGAAGAAGCACCCCCTATGCCCCCACTTCTTGCAAATAAGATGCTCAGTATATATGGATGTCAACCAACCTGGCTGTCTCCCAGACCTTCTCTATAAAGAATACAACCAAAGCCACAAGTTTATAGGCATTCCAGAACTGCGATAGTGCCTTCCACAGTCCCTTTGGGAGTATCACAGACAAAATGAAATCCTCATGAGTGATTTTGATGGTAAAGAACTTACCTTTAAAGAAAAACTGGGGAGAACGAGATGACAGAAGCAGACAAGAGTTCCGTTTTAAAGGGTTTGTGCCAAACTGGGGTTATCATTTGCAGCAAAGTCAGGCTGTGAGAAGGCAATGATAACACCAAAAAACATGTAATAGGATCCCCCAAAGCACTGCTTGTGACCCCACAGTTTCAGCAATCCCAGGAAGCTCTAGTCACTGCTAGGTAATGGAAGTGCTACCTCCTTCCCTGTGCCCACTTAGTGACAGATGGCCCCACCCAGAGCAGAGAGCATCTTTAAGAAAGAAGACAGATAGACAATAAGCTTTTCATTTTATCATAAAGTGTTCACTTACAAAGAAAAAGTTTCAGACAGAGACTGATACACACACAAAAAGTGCTATTATTTCAAAAACCTCTGGAGCAGATAAAACACAAAGCATTTTACAGATCTGGTGGATTCTTTAGAGAAAGACCAAAAAAATTGCCAGATGAGAAAAACTTTCTTATAATAACCTTGGTCCTTTCTAAAGAATCTTTTTAATACCCTTATTTCCTTCTCATTGTTCTTATATTTTACTAATATTGTCTACTCTTTTCTCCATTTGCTCAAGTTTCTTGATACATTCTTTTCCAGAGAAATTCAGAAAAGAACGTGAGGAGTATAATTTTTCAAAGCCCCAAAATATGTGTAGTAAATATAAAGCCCAGTTTACAAACTCAGATGTGGAAGAAACAAAACTTCCCTTTATTTTCTAGAAAGCAATCCAGTCTGTAATTGGAGCTTCCATTCCTGTTTCCCAGAGCAAGTGTTAAACTTAACCTTATTCGTTTTGGAGGTTTCCCTCAAGATCCTCTCAAGGTTCCTAAGGGCTTAAGCATTGTCAAACAACATGGTGGTGGATACTCTCTAATTATTGGGGCACTTGTTTAACTGTTTCTGCCAGAGCATTTGCTGTTCCTGTCACGTGATCCCCTCAGAGCCTATGGATCTCTGCTGCTTCTGGGCCACCCTTGAGGCACAAACATCTTGCCTCAAAACTGTTCTCAGTTCCACATGCCAGAATGCGTCCTGTAACAACTTCTGTCTCTGGTCTCGCCACTGCCATGAGAAGCCGATCCGCCACTTCAGTCAAACCATCATATGACTGATGCCACATCACAAAGGATCCAGAGCCAGAGCCACTCAGCTAAATTCTTCTGATCTCTTCCTTCTGGTGACAAGGGAATCTCTTTTTAATCCAGAGGATTTCTTTATATTTTTTAAATAACAAATCATTGCTCCCATGCATTCTACTTCTTTCTATAGACTCTGCAAATGCCCCTTCACTCTCCTAAACCTTAGGCTTTTGAAAAACAATAACCAAAAATATGTTGGCTACTTCTACTCTCTTTGCCCCATACCTTCCTGAGGCAACTAGGACATAACAAAATCTGATTGGTAAGAAACAAGGGAAAAGGAGAAAGAGAAACAGGGAGAAAACATCTCACATATTGACCCAAACTGACTTTGGTCAAATTTCCTATTAATATGTGTACATATAACCAAGTTCTGTTGAGTCTTCCTGTCTCTCATCTCTTCCCTCCTTTTCATTCCCTTGTCACTATTTTGGCCCAGGACATTATCATTTCTCATTTGAAATACTGTAAAAACCACCTAGCCTGGCCTCCCTGGTCTAACTTCCTCACTGTTATCAGCGTGGGTTTGGTAATAAAAAAATCAAATCTTACCATGTCACTAAGTTTTTTGGAAATGGTTCAGAGTCTCTGGGTTGCTTTCAAGAATTAATCCAAACTCCTGAGCATGTCATGGGAGACTTCATGATGTGGTCCTTGCTTCTCCAGCCTCATCTCTTGCTGTTCCTCAGCACATACTGAACCCTAGAGCCATAACCAGGCTAGAATATTACTGTTCTATTCCAAGTCTTCCTGCTGTTGTCCATGCTGTTCTCTTTTTCTGGATTCCATTCCCTCCAGTCTTCTCATGTGGAACTAACTTTCCTTTCAGACTGTCCTCTGGGATCACTCTCCCAGGGAGTTTCTTGGCCTCCCTCTCTGTGATTAGGAGCCTCTTCCCTGAGTACCTATAACACTCCATACAAACCACATTATTATAAACGTTGGTTTGTTAATCTCTCTTTCCCAATAGTGTGTGAGCTCCATGAAATCAGGAATTCTTTCACCTCTGTATCCCCAGGACCTAGCACAGTGATGCACAGATAGTTAACGTTCACAAAACAATTCTTGAACTACTGTGTAATCATACAATTTATGCTAATAAGATAAGGCTAATTTCAACATTAAATATCTAGCACACTGGATATCTGTGTCAAGTAAATTAAAATAATAATAATAAGCTTTGCTGACCAATTCTAAACTCACTGACTAGGTTAACATTTAATTTTTTTTTTTCCCTAAGAAAAACGCTCTCATATCAGCCTAAATACCTGGAGTTCTTGATTCATCTCTGATATAAGTAACAAGGTTCTATTTGTTGGTGTTCCTAGAAAAACAAAACAGAGTAAGAAATGCATATAGATATAACTTATATGTTACTCTGTACCTTAATATAATCTTACCCTTTGGGGGGCAACTGATTGAAAGTTAAATGAGAATAGACTTTTAAAGTTATAACAAAAGGAAATCAATAGATTGAAGACTTATTCTATCAGACTATCCTCAATTGCACAAGACTTTGTTAATGGTCACTGTATAACACTTTTCAAAGGGCATTGCATGCTGCATGTTTTTCTAGATGCAGTACCATGTGATTATAGAATTATGGAGTGATTATTTGGTTACTTATTTCAGGTAACATATTAAGTAAGCTAAACAAAGAAATTCAAAAAATGTTCTCGAAACGCTATCGAAATGAATATTTAATTTTGTAAAAATTAATATGACCTACTTTTACACTATTTTATCCTTTTGTTCATTTAAGCCCTCAAATTCATTATCCTTGGATTAGCTGTCAGATATTCCTAATTAAAGTTATCCCTAAGTATAATGTGGGTAAAATGCTCAACTCATGGTATAATGAAAGGAGAATGGTTTGTATTATACACATCTCAGTTCCCTTTAAAGTGTACACAGCAAATATTCAGCATTATATTGGTGGTCAGAAAGCATCTGCCGTTAGATAGAGGCTGACACCTCTATCACACAATTAACTAGTGTGATTAATGAAGAAGGAGATCAATGTTTCATACAATTTTAATTTTATGTTCTGGGCTTGATATGGAAAGAATTTGTACTGGGTAATAAAGGAATATAGGTTCATTCTAATAAGCATGACAAATGATTTTTTAAAAATGGGTCCAACTCATTAGCTAGACATCTACAAGCCTATATGACCCTCAGTGCCCTGGCAGAATTTGGGGATAATCTTAATGCCTAATTACCAGTTATGTGACTATACTTCAACAAATTGGTTCCTTTATGAAAGTCAAACAAACATAGAAGTATTCATGCTGAGGTATGACAAAAACCAAAATGCTTATATAGAAAAACATCTTGACTTCAAAAGCTAAATCATATTAACAGCATTTTTCACAAGGCTACATTTTTAACATCTATTGTGGGCCTCTGTAGGCACTTTGACAAGAATGACATTTTGTCAGAATTAACAAACCAGGGAAAGAATGTATGCTCTAACCCTGACGTGAGTGCTATTGAAATAAAAACACAGACAACACCGGATGCTGTGTTCAGCTACAACATGCATTTCTGAGATGTTGCTGATTCAACTTGATCTCAATGTCCATATTGTAACGAGCTGGCCTCTTGCCTCCAGAGAATACTATGAGATTTCAGTAGCTTAAATTAAGATGAAGTACATGTTGTCTTTTAAATAAGATCCAAAGCATAACACAGTGTAAAGAAGACAATTTTTGAAAAAACAAATACAATATGTAGTTCTGAAAAATTGAATTCAGAGTTAGGAGTAAATAAAAAACAACTTCTCCCGGAATTTTTTCTGAGAATGACTACTTGTCACTTTTTAAAAATAAGTTCTTTTTTTTTTTTTTTTTTAGGAAATTCATCTTAAAAAATTTTTGGAGGGAAATCATGATGGAACCAGGGACTCAGCAATCAATAAGGTTCTCAACATGTTTCAAATCACCTTTGACCAAAGTCATTGTTGTTTAGTTTCATTTTGAAGCAAGCATGCCTTGGGCACTTACATTATGATAAGTGCTGAAGGAATTCACATGAACACAGGGCCTCATCTTGAAAGAGTTCAAAACTTAGTCAGGGAAACGGAAATACAAACAGTATAATGCAGGGAGGTCATGCACAAGTGGTATAGGAAAGGAACCAGCTAAGTGCTGTGAGAATCCAGGGGCACAAAGGAATTAGCAATTAATTCCAAGCTTGGCAGAGAGATGTTGGAGAGGCTAATATGCACTCATTCATTTATTCATTCGTTCATCAAACATTTATTGACTATCAATGTATTAGGCCAGTATTAGACACTGACTATATACAGGTGAATAAAATATAATCCCTGCCCTTCAAGATCACACAGCTTCACTTCCATCATCAATGAATATTTTTGCTTGGCCTTAGAGAATATAATGATGAGACCAACAGTAGTACAGATTTCATGGAGTTTATAATCTGGAAGGATATATTGACAAGTAAGTGGACGATCGTGATAATATGAGTTAATAATAATGGCTAACTAACTTTTACTATGTGCTTAAATGAATTAGCCCATTTAATCCTCATTCTGAACTCCTGAGATAGGCACTGTTTAAGCCTCATCTTAGAAAGGGGAGAACAAGTACAGAGAAGGTGTGTAGCCTATTCAAAATCAAATTTAAGGAAAAGGCAGAGCCAGAATTTGAACCCAGGTGATCTGGCAGCAGAACTAGTGCTCTAAGGTGTCACGTCACCTCTCCAAGTTCTGGGATGGGAAAATGCAGGGTGCTGTAGTGCAAAGGTGAGATTTAACCTAGGGGTGGAAGGCGTGCCAAAAGCTACTGGAAAAAGCAACATCTATCTATTTTGAAACTTGTAAATAACAGTGATAAATGCTTTTCAAGAAGAAAGCACGGGAAGCTAGTGCACGGTTCCTGCTACATTTGAGGCAAGACTACGAAGGATTAGTAGAATTTGGACAGGCGGAAAAGAGAACAGCATTCCAAGCTGAGGGAACACCACAGACAAAGGCAGGGAAGCTGACTTAACTATTTTCTCATTTTTGGTAAAGCTCTTACACTTGTTATTCATTTGGAAAATAACTGAAATTGATTGTCTGATGTCAAAAATCCTGGGAGGGCAGGTCTTTCTGAAGGATACTGAATATGCAGATGGAGTGTTGGACTTTTAAATACTTCAATTTGCTCATCAGGATTCCAATATTACTTAGAGTCCAAGGAACATTGACTGTAACATTTTTCCACTGCAGAAGGATCTAACCACAAAAAGCATCCTCAAAAAGTTTTGTCAGATGTAACCAAAAAAATAATAGCTAATATTTATTAAGCATTCACTCTGTGTCTGGCTCGATGCTGTACACTTTACATGAATTACTTCATCATATAATTGTGTGGATTAAGTGATTATGTACTGTCATTTTCCACTTTTTAGGAAGGAGGAAACTAAAACTTAGAAAGATTAACTAATTTCCCCAAAGTCCCAGAGATGAAAGAGCCACACTGGAGATAAGTCAGATATCAACCCACCTTCTTAAATATTGTTATATGTAGCTGAGTTCCAACCAAAAGGTTTTTAACCCAACCTTTATGTTGTCATTGATGAGAAGAAACTGTCCTATTTTTTCTTTTTCTTTTAACAGTGTAGAGGAAAGAGAAGGAGTAAAGCTTGAGTTGAGTCCCAGCTCTACAACTTTCTGCTCTGTGACCTTGGGCAAACATTTCACCACTCTGAGCCTCAGTATCTCATCTTTAAGTTGAAAGGATTTAACTACAGGGTGTCTTAATGATTCTTCTGGCTATAAAGATCTATGATTTTGTTTTTATTTTAAAAAGAAAAAGCATAGTAATCACTAACTATTCCCACATTTTTAAAAAGAAAAAACAGGCAGGATAATCTAAAAACTTTTAAAGAGTTCAAATTTACTAGATTTTTGGTGAATGTTGGCTAAAATCATCTGAGGAATAGACATGACATCTTCAGTGTGCTGAATTATTCTCTGCCCCTGTGAAAGGCTGAACATCTACCATATTTTTCACTCATAACTCTGAGGGCTAGTGACACAGTTCATTTCCTTATTTCAAAAAGATTGATTTCATCCCTGAGAAAAGGTGCACATGAGCTGGAAAAAAATGAATGTTTATGGGAACTGGGAGCATCCATTCTCATTCTATTAAAGCATCAGCTTATGTTCCGCTTCAGCCTTGCCTACCAAATTCAGAGCTGCTCAGTCTTCAGTCTAGGAAACCATGTGTTTGTGAAAAGGAACAAGCTGTCTCTTTTAATCCAAGAGCCAAATGATAAGATTCCTCAAGTGTCAGTTTGAATTGTAGTGTTCATAACTTTAAATTGCATGGATTGTGTCTGCTCAGGGCTAGGCCTCCAGGAACTCCCAGTACAAGTCTATGGTCATGAGAAAGGCCAGATAACCAGAAAAATGGCCCCAACAAGGGTGGCTTCTTCTGATAACTCCAGGGCCACTTCCCACTGACCTCCTCAAACCTGCTTTACTTTTTTTTAATTGAAGTATAGCTGATTTACAATGTTGTGTTAATTTCTGCTGTACAGCAAAATGATTCAGTTATACATATATATACATTCTTTTTATATTCTTTCCCATTATGATTCATCATAGGATATTGAATATTGTTCCCTGTGCTATGCAGTAGGACCTTGTTGTTTACCCTTTCTATATACAATAGTTTGCATCTGCTAACCCCAAACTCCCAATCCATCCCTCCTCCGTGCCCTTTCCCCCTTGGCAACCACAAGTCTGTTCTCTATGTCTGTGAGTCTGTTTCTGTTTCATAGATAAAACCTGTTTTCACATTGGGCTTCTCTGTTCTATTTGTTTGGAGGACTCACCTACCCCAAATGCCCTCTCAGCGGGGTTTCCAATAAACTGAAAATCTGATCAAGCCCTTCCCAAGATGCAGTTTTTTATTAACAGCCTCTTTAACACCGTGAACAGCAAGCAAGAGCTGTTACCTGCCCAACTTGTGCTCCATGTAGGAGTTCAAGAAAGAAGTGGAAGGAGGGCAGAGGCAAAGCAGGTCATGATAAGAAAAAGAAATTGGAAAAATTTCTGCCAAGACATGTGGAACAAAATATAATACTTTTACGTTTATGCATCACTTTCCCAAACAAGATCTTTTTTGATTTTCAGAATTAGGCAGGTGGGACAAGTGCTCTTAGCTCAATTTTAAAATAAGAAAGCTGACCCGCAGAAGTGGCATAGGTTTCAATGTTTTGTGGGAGCCATTTAATTCCTGTGACTGCAGACCAAGTGCTCAGGCATAGCTTTGAGCAAGACAACCAATAAGATTTAAGGTCTTCTATCCTAAAATTCATACTAAAATTGATGCAACTTGGATCTTACATTAAGGCTCAGTTAATCTTAACCACTCAACAAACATTTCTTGGCCACCTACGTTCCCCGTTCCCAAGGAGCATACATGCCAAGTCTAACGTTCCAGCTGCTGCACTATATTTGGAAACTAATAAAACTCAATGATGAATAATAAATTGTAACTCCATTAGCCCAAATGTTGACTTTGTACAAATTGGCATAAACAGCTTTCCTCAAGACACTTTGTGATATTTGCTAGAATACTGTCATCATAATTCTCCAAACATGATGAACACAATGTAAAGGGAGCCACCTAGAATTGTGTAAAATGCAACCTACAGAACCATAAGAGGGGAGCTTTGGCTCAGGGAAGGTTTCAGGACTCAGGAAAGAACCTTGAAACGAAGACCCTGTTTCAAAGACAAGAGAGGAAGATGGAAGGTGTGGAGGCATAAGCACAATCTACATGAGGTCAGTGCAGAGGTGAACTTGAACGGAGCAAGCAATAGTACAAATAATGAAGATAATAATGAACATTATTTATTATTTAGTGTGTGCCAGAGCCTAAACTTTCCATGTACTGATTTATTTAACCCTTAAAGCAGCTCAGTGAGAAAAACGTCAGTTATTATGAAAGAGAAAAACAAGGCCCACAGAGAGCTTAAGTACCTGGGACCTATGGAAAGTATCACTGACTTCAACTGCTGTGTAACCTGTATATGCAATTACTAATAAAAAGGACTACTTATCAAGGTCTGCTCAGTCAATCTGTTTGTAAGAAATGAGTAATGGAGACAGCATAAATTATTTGTAATTTTTATATATTATGTTTTTAATCAGTATTCATCATATTGGGAAAGTAAGATAAAAATATTTCAACAAGCTTATATAAGCAGACTATAAATTAATTTCCATTAATGACAATTTTAGGAGGCACATTTCAAATTAATCCATTTTCACCAAAAATAATTTCCTTGATATATTATATGAATTCATTTGAACATTGTGAAACAGGTGATTTTTTTTAAATCTCAATATTGAATAAGTTGCAGACTACCCCAATTATAAACTTTTTGTAATAGTCCTACACCAAAAACTGGATGATTCCATTAATGTAGATGACTCAGTACAAAGTTAAGTCTTATTTTGTTTAGTGGACTAAGAAAGATTTCAATAAATTTTAAGCCCTTTTTAATCTATTTTTAAATTTAGAAAGCAAAGCAAGACAATGCAATCTTTGAAGTATTTCTGCACTGAACAGGGCAGTGCTCTCTTAAAGCCACTGTAGTGGTACTAGTTATTTTATAAGATTACAATGTTGATTCCTACAGACACTCCTCAAATTCAAGCCCTCCTCTTCCCTATACCTCTGTTTACTTAGAAAACTTCTCACTTTGGAAGTCTTTCTCTCACAAAACCCAGCTTTAGAGACAGCACACATATACCTAAGAATGGAGCTTAAGTTAAGGTGCTCGTACTATATTACTGCTTCTAGAAAATTATAATAAGTTAGACAAACTTGCTGTATGTATCTACTTAAAAGTATACAGAAATACGTTGCAATGCTAATTCAAGGATCAAATGATCATAAATAGTAGGGTAGACTTGGTCTGCAACATCTGGCCCAGAATTTTTGCCTCCAAGTGGCTAAAACACCCTTCAATTTCATGAAAATAGAGGTTTTAATGCACTTTAAAAATGGATTCAATTGATTACCTGGACATCTAATAGATATTGAAAATCAAGATTTTAATTATTTAGGGCTTCCCTGGTGGCGCAGTGGTTGAGAGTCCGCCTGCTGATGCAGGGGACACGGGTTCGTGCCCCGGTCTGGGAAGATCCCACATGCGGCAGAGCGGCTGGGCCCGTGAGCCGTGGATGCTGAGCCTGCACGTCCGGAGCCTGTGCTCCGCAACGGGAGAGGCCACAACAGTGAGCGGCCCGCATACCGAAAAAAAAAAAAAAAAAAAAGATTTTAATTATTTAAAGATAAGTGAACCTCACTTTTATTGACTTTATTGCTCTAAGAGGGCTATAAAATTTAAGATAAAATGTTTTCTGTGATTTATGAATCTATAAGAGCTTCTGGATAGGCACAGATATTTGGCAGTGGGTTCACTAATCACCTGGAATCATAAGTTCCCTACCTGAGGAAAGAACTTCACAGTAGGTTCCGAGCTGTATTGAAGCCTCAGTGGCAAATACTCATACTTCCAAATGTCATATGTCTCCTTGGGAGTTTTCAAGTTACAGAAATTATAGTTTACCTCAGAGACAATATCCCTTATAAGCTGTTGACCCCTCCTTACTGTCTACCACCCCATGGGCTTCTAGCTCAAAAAAGGGTTACATTTATTTCATCATTCCTGATTGCATAGTCTGTTCTTCAAATTCTGCTTTAAATGAGTTATAGCATTTTAATGGTTTGCTTATTAATTAATAAGTTAAATAAAACCTTGGAATGTTTATTTTATATTTGTATAAGAGGCATGATTTTATATATTTTGAAGCTATAGTTTAACAAAAATATGACTACAAAGTCACAATACTGTATGGAGAAGGGGAGGAGTTGAGTTAAAGAAGAGAATTGTGAGGTGGGGAAAAGGGACCCCTCAAGCTCTGTTTTTGGGAATGTAAATTGGTGCAGCCATTATGGAAAACAGTATGGAGATTCCTCAAAAAATTAAATATAGAACTACCGTATGAACCAGCAATTTCACTCCTGGGTATTTATCTAAGAAACCAAAAATGCTCATCAGAAAAGATATATGCACCCCTATGTTCATTGCAGCATTATTTACAATAGCCAGGGTATGGAAGCAACCTAAGTGACTATCAACAGATAAATGGATAAAGAAGATGTGCCATATATATATATATACACGCACACACACACATATATATGGACTACTACTCAGCCAAAGAAAGAATGAAATTTTGCCATTTGTGACATATCATAACTAGACTTATCATGGTGATCACTTTGAAATGCACAGAAATATCGAATCACTATGTCGTATACCAGGAACCAACATAGTGTTGTAGGTCAACTATACTTCAAAAACAAACAAACAAACAAACTCGTAGGAAAAGAGATCAGATTTGTGGTTACTAGAAATAGGATGTAGGGGAAGAGGGGGAAGGGGGAATTGGATGAAGGCAATCAAAAAATACACACTTCCAGTTTAATTTTGTATCTGTATGAGATGATGGATGTTCACTAAACTTATTGTGCTGATCCCTTCATGATGTATGTGAATCAAATCATTTTGCTGTACACCCTAAACTTATACAGTGCTGTATGTCAATTATATATCAATAAAACTGGAAGGAAAAGAAGAAGAGAATTGTGAGTTCTCTTGGACTTTTATTACATAAAACATCAGAGAATTGAGCATCTATTCAGATCAAAAATCCAATAGGCAGCAGTCTATTTTAGCAGTGTCCCACTATCTCCCTAATCAACTACTAACACTATTTCTTTCTTAATATCTTGTGAAGAATGTTCATTTGAAAAATACTAGACATTCTCTTCCAGGTTAATCTGGGAAGAGAGTGGCCAGCTGGTTTTCAACTAAATTTTATCAATATAACTAATGCTTCTTTGC